>NC_080390.1:27094959-27394959 GCF_028751815.1 Salvia miltiorrhiza
AGCCACGCAGTCCATTGTGTCATAGTATTGAACCTTCTCCGACGAGGACTCGACTTTCTTCCCTTTGCCCGTATCTCGCTTTGCCGCTAGCCTTGGGACTTCGTCGTGATACTTGGCTCAGAAGATGTTATTGTGGCCTGCCCTTTCGAGCTCTTCGATTTCTTGGAAGAATGCACATCTTCGCCTTGAGACACGAATCACTGACACTCGAGCAAAATCATCCAAGCTTTGAAATGCTTGAATTGGACTCCATTGTTGGCCTCGTAGATTTCTTGCGCTTGTTGGGTGATTTGCTCACCATTCATTCTGCTACCCCAACTAGCTTTACATTTGTCGTAGATCGCTTCCCACACCTTCAAGTCCTTTTGGACGCGAAAGTGGGATTTGATATTCCTATTCTCACGAACAAAAGCACCCTCAAGTTTAGTGTCGTTGAATCTCTGAGTGATATCTCCCTAATATTGGGTGGCCTTTTGGCCCGTTCTCAATATTGAATTGTGGGTAGCCTCCGCCCACAACTTGCAGATGAGCTCCGTCTCTGCGGATGTGTACCCGGTGTGGCGCTTGGAAGACTTTGGCTTCAGGCCTTCAGTGGCTTCAGCTTCAACGACGGGCGGTGGGTTAGCTCGGGTTGGAAGAGAGCCCAAGGAGACATATTCGAGCTTTGAGAGAAAGGCGTGAACCCTATCACTAGGTTAGAACTAGGCACACCCGTTGAATTCACAATCCATTTTTTGCATTAAATATGAGAGAATAGATTGAGGGAATGTGAAAAATGAAATGGGAAAGAAGTGGTTTTTGTATAGAATAAAAGTAAATAATTAAAAAAAAAGGTAAAATAGCCGTTTGGATAAAACAGTCACATAAAAAAATAAAAAAAATTAAATTTAACAGTCATATTTGAATTTGAATTTTTTTTTTAATGGCGCGTGTTGTCACGCTTCCACCAGTTCAACTAAACGTGCCTGACACCATGGATAGAGCCCAACACAACCCCCCTCCCCCCCGAGGAGGGGGGCACGCCAGCCGACTCGGTTCGGCACGCTCCTCCTACGCTATGGCTTGTGGGTGCTCAAAGGCCTCGTTTGGTATCTAAGTTGAGATAAGAAGGATAGTTAAAACCTAGATAAAATAATAAGGATTAGGTGAGATTATTAATCTTTATATGTATTTGATAGGTAATGTATAATTTTAAGATAGCTAATGTTGTTGTTTGGTAGACAAAATATAACTCTAGATTAAATAAATTATCATTTTAACCTTAAATTAATAAATTAAAAAAAAAGGTCAACATGTATATTATTAGTGCCTCTTATTGTTCAACATGTGTCCCAACCCACCCTTCTTCCAACCCATTTTTTCTTTGTCGACATAACACATCTTCCCCCACTCCCACTCCCTTTCTTCCTCAGGCAAGATACGTCCGCCCCTTTCATGGACTCCACCGTCCCTAACACCCCACTCCCACCACGGGGTAAAAAAAGTATTGGCTCAGCGCAGCCCCCTTCCTCGGGAAAATTCACGTCTCTCGTCTTACGTCTCCCTCCCCAACGCCCCCCACCAACTCAGCGCCGCCCCCCCCCCCCAAATTCATGTCTCCCATCGCGCCCCACCCAACAGAAAAAAATCGGCTCAACGCCGTCTCCCACCAACCAAATTCATGTCTCTCGTCTCCATCCACTTCATGTCTTCCGCACCTCCCCCAACCCAGCCCAACCATGCCACACTGTCACAACAACACAGAAAACAACCAAAATTAAGGGGTTCGATTTTAAAGACTGAAAAGAGGATAAACTTGGAATCAGTGAAAGTAATATGGATCATTGTTCAACATTGAAAACATATCCGACCATAGGGGAAGGATACCTATTTTTTAAAGGTGAATAGTATTTTTGTGACGGGCCGAGCTGAACACATGGGCTTTCCAGTTTTGCAATCTAGTTTACCAAACATCAAGATAAACTCAGATAGCAAACCAGATATCTGGCCTTAAAACATATATATACCAAACAGACTCTAAATGTCTCAATCATAAATATAATTGCAACCCAAAAGTCTTACACATTTTTTCTTTCACATGTTCTGTACATTTTCTTAATAAACCATGGCTACTTCAATTTATTTTTATTTCTTTCTAATCACGATTCCTTTACTTTATGTATTTTTATTTTATAAAATTTAAATAAAAATAAAATTTTTAATTATAATAATTCATAATATAATAAAAAAAAGTAGGTAGTCGGTCGAAAAAGTAGTCCCTGGAGAGGTAGCCGTCTAGGTGGCTACCTCCCCAGAGGCTACTTTTCCGATTAGCTACCTAGTATTTCAATCGGAAAATATAATTTTTTACGGGAAAAAGTGGGCGGCTACCTCCCCGGAGACTATTTTTCCGACCGACTATCTACTTTTTTTTCTGTTGGAAATTAAATTCATTGTGAAAAATAATTTTTTTTCATAATTAATATTTTTAATTCGAGATTTACACATATTGTTTAATAAAGATTAAAATCTCAATTATCACGTTGAATTGAACTACATCAGCATCCTTAGTCAATAATTGCGTAAATTTCTTACACTTTTTTTACACAAGCTTTCTTACACAATTGATTGGTTTTTCTACTGGAGTATTGGAGCGCTTCCTTGTATTATGGCCTTCATGTTGGCATCTACCACATATCATTCGAACTCCATGCTTGCTCAGCCTCTTTTCATCATTATCTTCAGGGTCCCTTCTTCTATTTTTTTTAGGCCTTTCGGCCTTTTCAGTGATTTCAGGAGGTTTCAAAATCACACTACCTGTTTAAGGCTACATGTTTTAACCCCATACAGGTTGTAAACCATTTTTATATGTTAGAGGACACTTTCTCATAGTGTAGTACTCATGCACAAATTCAGCTTGGTCATTGTTCATGAAATGAAGTACGACTAAACTATGGCCACATGGGATTCCAATAAGATCTCATACCTTACATGTGCAAGATCTCTCGCTTATGTCTACAACAAACTTATCATCACTGATGTGTACCTCAAACTTTTCTCTTGATGCAGAGAATACCTGACACTGTGTGCTTAGAGCTATCATTCTCTCTATAATATTCCTAATAGCAGTGTATATAAAATCATCCATCACAGACATCTCCCTAAACTTCTTCACCTGCCTAACAATCAAATAAATCTTAATTTCTTCACACATATGAATAATGTGTTTACCCCTAGTATTCAATATGTACAAATTGAGAGTCACATTTATGTTGTTATCTATTATGTCACTATGAACAATAGTTGAAAAAAAAAAACTTTGCAAAACATGTGGAAGTCTGTGCTCATGAAATCGTCATATGTTGTTGTGTTCTCTTCCTTTATTTATTGTACTGCTGACTTGAAGTCTAATTCATTTGTGCATCTGACAGTCTTCCAGAATAAATTCTTCAAAGTAATTCATTTGTTGGTCTTCTTCCAGTTCATATAAACGTGTTGTAATACCCCATTTTCTCATAGCTAAGTTTAGAATAATTTTGAACTTAATGGTTAAGATGAGTCACGCCGAATAAAATAAAAATAATTTATTTTAATTCCAACAAAATAATTTATAAAGGCTTTGAAATTTTTGATTATTTAAATTCTTATGCATTGCATATTTATTTAAATTGAGCATTTAAGAATTTACACGAGCTATTTAATTAGCGATCATTGAGGAATTATTACAGTTTCCATAATTCAACCCTGAAGAATTTTAATTGTCCAATCAACACCTCAACTCACCCATGCTCTATGTACCTACCAACCACCCTATGCCATGCCTCCCTTGTCACTCACATACACCTACCCTTGCAACAACACCATCCACTTATCTGCCTATTCAAAGAATACCAGTGCAGCCACTTCACTTTGACATTTTCTCAATCTCTAGTAGTTTTCCAAGTTCTTCTCGCAAGCAGAATTCAAGTGTATAAGTAAGGATTCAAAAATTTGTTCTCTTACCTTCTCTTAAGAACAACAACCTTTCATTTTAATAATCCTTAAGTTCTAAACTTTTTCAGCAACCGAGCAAATCAAAGAAGCCACAAATTTCAGATTTCAGCAGCTTGAAACTCCTAAAGGTTTCATTTTTTAAATTCCTTGCTTATTTCATTTCACAGCATGATCAAGAAACCCATGTTGTTCTATATATGAAGATTTACAACTACCCAACAACCAATCATCTAGTCCAATAATGAGCCAACAACTTCTCTTGAATTCATGCCCAAGTGAACAATATACAATCCCTTAAATACATTCACATCCTTCAAAAGTAGCTCAAACCTTCCCTCACTGTCACATCAACTGAATCTCTCACTATCTTTTTTGCCTTTCTTTTGGCCTTATACAACCTATCTCTATATACTTCTGTTTTAAACCTTTTGGGAACCTTATGGAATATCCTAACCCTTGTTTTGATGATACCAAAATTCATAGGACTTAATTGTAATAGACTAGAATTGTTTTGAACTCAAGTGTTAGAGTTCGTTTCTAGTTTAGCTTGCGGTGTTGAAGACTGAAGACTGAAGACTGCAGATACCAACTGAAGTATCAGATGAAGAATCAGTTGAAGACAGATTACTTAATGCGCGCAATGGACTGATACTAAAGTCAAGTATCAGTTGAATATTCCTCCTCGAACTGATCTTCCAACTTTCAGAGGAAGCCACGTACTCACAAAGTACAGCCGCATTAGATGTAGAGATCTCAGGATCTTATCTCTGCAGAGGTCATTCCTATCTGGTGGTTACTTTTCAGAGACGTCACATCTCCTGTCCATCAAAGAGAGTCGTTTCCACCCAGACAAGGAACCTCGAAGATTGAAGCCTCAGCCCAAATTCGAATTGCTCTCCAACGGAAGAAATCTTGAGGACGATTTACGCCAACGGATCTATTCAAGAGTTCTCCTACAAATAGCGCTCGAGGATCACTTCAACCTTCACCGATTCAACGACATAAGCTGAAGCTCTGCCGAAATTGCTACTCAGCCTTAAGCTTAAACTCTCCAAAGCTTGAATCGAAGAAGAGAATTCCAAAGCCAAAATCAGTCACTACTGATTACATACATTCTCTTAGACCTTAGGCAAAACTCTGTTCACCCAGAAGCCAAAGGTCAAACTTGCTTCAAAGAACTTGTTCTTTGTAAGTATAGTTGGCACTCGTTCAAACCTCCACCCCATAAGAGTGTTTTGAGTGATTCGGAGGTCAGAAGGGTTCTCTGTCTCTGAGAGTCTTAGCACGGGTTGTGTTAAGCAAGAGAAATCCAACGCGAGTGAAGCGTGGGTACTGAAGAAGGGTTTTCTTCAGTGTACGGTTGTGTGCACCCGGCAAGCACACGGCTTGGTTTGTAGTGCACCTGTTAAGCACTTGCGGAGTGGATTGTTGGTCTGATCAACCAACCGTGGATGTAGGAAAGGGTTTTTCCGAACCACGTAAAAGTCTCTGTGTTGTTTACAACTTTCAGTTTTATATTCTTACTTGTGTTATTTCAATTGATAAACTGAACACTGACTAACTGCAAAGAGAAACCATAACCAACAACTTGCTCCACCGAGGCTATTACGAAACTAAGTTTAATTTCCACTGTGTATGATATCAGTCTGACTGATCTATCTTCTGATAGTCAGGAAGAGTGTTATCATCTCTGTTTTAGCAAACTCGACAAGCCCTTACTTGCATCAGTTAAGTTCCAGCAACTTAACTGATAACTCTTTACTGAAGAGCTTTCAGTATCAGTCATCAACCCTGTTTGGTCAAAACTGATTTCAGTAAAACAGGCGTCTTTGTTTGCATGCAAAGTTTCGTTTTGATCTCTGACTGAGATCCCTCTGATTGAGGATTGTTGAAAAATAGCCCATAGGTGTATTCCCCCCCCCCCCAAACACCTATTCGAGACCCTCAGGACCTAACAATTGGTATCAGAGCAGGTTGTTCGCAAGAACTACCTGTATCTGACTAGGTTCTAATTGAACTACATCCTTTTTCTCAAAGGTGTCGAAAAAGTTCTCTCTTTATTTTTGTGCTTGCTATCTGTTCTATCTGCTGTTATCTGTTCTCTCTTTTTTGATGGAGACTAACCACATCAGATTATCTTCTCTACCTATGTTTAGTATTGAAAAATACGACATATGGAAGTTTCGGCTTGAAAGCTTCCTCACCGCCCAACATTGCCGAATGTGGGAAGTCATCACCAGCGGATCGATCACCATCACCGAAACCGTCAAAAGGGTTCCTGTTGATCCACAACAAGATCCTTACGATGAGGTCCAGCCCAAGCAAAAAGTAGACTTCACCACCGAAGAAAGGAAGCAAGATGAGCTAGACAACCTCGCCAAAAGCATCATCTTCGGCACCGTTCCCGACAAGCATGTCATGAAGATCATCAAGTGCGGAACTGCAAAGGAGATGTGGGACATCCTGGAAAGAATGTGCATAGGTTCTGAGGAAATCAAGGAGAATAAGTTATCCATAGCTTGCCAGACGTTCGACTCCTTCCTCATGCTCAAGAATGAATTTGTCGAGGAAATGGAACTTAGATTCAACCAAATTTTGAATGAAGTTCAATCAATTTCCAAAGACAAATACACTCAACGAGAAATCAACCTGAAGATTCTTCGAGCACTGCCACGTGGAGAATGGTAGATCTACTCAGTCGCTCATCAGCATAAGCCAGGATTCAGTCAGCTCCCGACAAACAAGCTTTTCTCCGATCTCATGGAAAATGAGTTCGACCTTCTGAGAAATCTTGGAAACAAGAAGGCTGGAGGATCGGACGAAGATGGTCCATCAACCTCAAGAGGAGTTGCACTGAAGGCCTCAACAAGAGAAGGCAAGAAGCAGATCAAGGAACCAACGGAACTCAACCCAGAGGACTTCTTCAGTCAATATGCTTTGTTGACTGAAAGATTCAACAAGATGGAGTCCAAGTTCCGGAAGTACAGAAGGTTCCACAAGCAGCACTACAAAGGAAAGGAAAGAGAAAGCAACTCCAGACATTCCACAAATCGAAGCGGAGAAAGGAAGTCAGTCGCTTACGACATCAAAGACATGGAATGCTTTGGATGTAGAAAGAAAGGACACTTTCGAAATGAATGCCCTGATCTGACTCAAGCTGAGCGCATAGAACTAAGAGCTAAGAAAGATCGCAGCTTTTCGAAGAAGAAAATGATGGTTGCTGACGATGCTGATTCTTCCCAAGACACATCAGAATCATCCGACTTCGACAGTTCCAGCTCAGACGATGAGAGCCGAGCCCTGATGGCCAATGAATCAGAAAGCGTGGCTGACAACAGCTACGACAATGGAATGAATGGCTCAGAGGTAATCTCTCACTCAAAAACTCCATATACTGATAACTTCCTGATGCTTTCAGGAGATCACTCAGAATCTGGAGATAGCTCATCCGATGAAACTGACGAGTTTGATCAGCTCATGACTGATCACTGTCTGTTGAGGAAAATGTTCGAAGATCTCCTCAAGCAGAATCAAAAATTGGACAAGGAGATCAATGATGAACGAGCTAAGAATCTTGATCAGCTAATCATGGAGAACAGCCGACTGGAGGAAAAGCTCAGAAACTCCAACTCAGAATGTAAGAGAGCATCTCATGAGATCAAGAGGCTCAATCACAAGCTGGAAGAAATAGTCAAGAACTGCATGATGCAGTCTCCCATGATGAGCAACTTTCCATCGAAAGGCCTTGTTAAAAGCATTGGAGGAAAGGTTGCAGCTGACAAAGGAAAGAAGATCATGATCATTTCAAAGGACGATCCTTCTGAAATCACAACATCAGAAGAATCAAGAGATCATGATATGGATGAAGTTCGCAAGCGCAAACTGATGGCTAGATCAAATGTTCCACCTCCACGGAGCTATAGATGAGCAAAGGAGGCCCCCAACCAGATCATCTTACTGAGAAGACTGGAGAGCAGATTTCAGTCAAAGATCGGGGAAGGAACATCAGGAATCAAGAAGAATCTTCCTCACCAATCCAGGGGGAAGAAAGGCCACGTCAGTCAGAGACTGACATCAGTTCAGTTTCAGAAGGAACAACATCTATGGAGACCAAACAATGCTGAGTCCAGTCGAGCCAAGCGACATCCACAACAACAAGCAACTGGACGTCAGTCAAGTCTCCATAAGTCTGCAAAGACTCGAGTATCTCAAGGAAGATACTTCGCCGAGCAAAGAAGACCTCAACCACTCATCAGACAGAATTGCTACAAGAGTGAGGCCTTCAAAGGAATTTCTCAACAGAAGAATGCTCATGTGCCAACTGAAGCGCCAACAGACAATCAACAAAGCGCAAGAGATCAGCCAGACCAATTCTGAAGCAGTTATGGGTTCCAAAGGGAGCTCGAACTAACATCGAAGGACCCAAAGCTTGATTGGGTGCCTGAAGCTACTCTTCCTTGCAGGTCAATGTCAAAAAATACAAAAAGAAGGAAGAGGTCAAAGCTTCAATCAGAACATGGTATCTGGATAGTGGCTGCTCGAAGCACATGATGGGCTACAAAGAATATCTGTCTCAGTATGTTGAGAAAGTTGGATCCAAAGTTGCATTCGGAGACAACTCAATCGGAGAAACAAAAGGCTACAGTGTGCTCAACATGGGTAACGCCAGTATCAGTAATGTTAGCTTTGTTTCTGGTCTTAAACATAATCTGTTGTCTGTGAGTCAATTTTGTGACAGCAGTTTCACAGTGAAAATCAAGAAAGATGAATTCACTGTTAGAAACAATCAAAAGAAGGTGGTTCTGAAAGGATTCAGACAATGGAGTCTCTACGTCGTTTCTTGGGAAGAAAGCCCTCCAGAAACATGCCTCATCAGCAAGAGCAGCTCGGAGCTCAACTGGCTGTGGCACAAGAGACTCAACCATCTCAACTTCAAGACGATCAACAAACTTGCTAAACATCAACTGGTAGAAGGTCTCCCTTCTATTGTGTTCCAGAAGAAGCAAGAATGTGAAGCATGCCAAAGAGGAAAGCAGACGCAGATGTCATTCAAGTCAAAGTCAGGACACTCCTCTGAAAGAATTCTGTATCTACTTCACATGGATCTGTTTGGCCCGATCACTCCAAGAAGCTACAACGGTAGGAAGTACACCTTAGTAGTTGTGGATGATTATTCACGATATACTTGGGTTATCTTTCTCTTCAAGAAGAAAGAGACGCTGGAGGAACTGCCAAAGCTGCTGAGAAGACTGAGCGTTGAAAAGGAAGTCAACATCATCAGCATCAGATCATATCGTGGGACTGAGTTCCTCAATACTGTCATTCGTGAGTATTGTGATGAACAAGAAATCAGTCATCAAACTTCTGCAGCAAGAACTCCACAGCAGAACGGAGTTGCAGAAAGAAGAAACCGGTCTTTGAAGGAAGCAGCAAGGGCGATGCTAGCCGAATCAAAACTCCCCTTAAAGTTTTGGGCCGAAGCAGTCAACAATGCATGCTACACGCAGAATCGCTCCTTCCTCACTCAGAGACATGGAAAAACTCCATACGAGCTATGGAAGAACAGAAAGCCTTCGATTGCCTACTTTCATGCTTTCGGTTCTAAGTGTTTCATCCACAACAATGAAAAGAAGAGGTTAAACACCTTCGATAGCAAGGCTGATCCAGGTGTCTTCCTTGGATACTCTGGAACAGAACGGTCAAGCAAAGCCTATCGAGTGTTTAATTCTCAAACTCTTTGTGTTGAAGAAACACCTCATGTGATCTTTGATGAGTCTACAGATGATTTCAGGGAACAAGAAGCTGAAAAGTGTGTCCAGAACACTGAAGGTTCCAAAGCTGAAATCCACAACACCGAGCCCTCTACTGTCTTGGTGTGGGGACCAGGCAAAGATGAAGATACTGAGATGCTTCAGTATCAAAAGATCAACCAAAGGTCTGAAGTTCAGACTGGAGCCAATGCAGATGGCATCAGTCAAGGGGGAACTCCAGTTGCTGAAGATCGAGTTGAACGTGGTGAAGCAGCTCCAACTCAACTCTCCCCTACTCCAGAAGGTGCTCAACACCTCAGAATCATTCTGACCGAAGAAGCCCCACCATCTCCAGAAGAGATCAAGAAGTATCGAAGATGGTTTGAACTCCACTCAAAGGAGAACATCATTGGAGAACCATCAGATGGCGTCAAGACTCGGAGATCAATGTGCAACCTCGTCTTCGACATCAACTAGAACTGCATCAACGAAGATAAGATTTTCAACTATTTCTTATCATCTACAGAGCCCAAATATATTGAAGAAGCTCTGAAGTCTACTCATTGGGTCATCGCAATGCTAGAAGAACTAAATGAATTCAACCGGAATTCAGTTTGGGAGCTTGTGGATCGACCAGACGATGCAAAGATGATTGGCTTGAAATGGATTTTCAAGAACAAGGAAGACGAAGAAGGAAACGTTGTGAGAAACAAAGCAAGGCTTGTAGCTAAAGGATACAGTCAAGAAGAAGGAATCGACTACGACGAGACGTTCGCTCCAGTTGCCAGATTGGAAGCAGTCAGACTCTTCTTAGCCTTCGCAGCTCACAAAGGTTTCAAGGTACACCAAATGGATGTCAAGTGTGCATTTCTCAATGGAGTGCTCACAGATGAAGTCTATGTAGAACAACCTCCAGAGTTTGAGGTTGCTGGACCAGAAAAGGTGTACAAGCTGAAGAAAGCGCTCTATGGATTGAAGCAAGCACCAAGAGCGTGGTATGATACTCTCTCGGAGTATCTTGTTGAACAAGGTTTCAAGAAAGGATCTGTGGACAGAACTCTGTTCACTCTCAAAGAAGGAGAAGATCTCTTGCTTGTTCAGATTTATGTCGATGACATAATTTTCGGATCCAAATCCGAACACATGTGCAAGAAGTTTGCTGACATCATGACCAACAAGTTCCAAATGTCCATGATGGGAGAAATGAATTTCTTTCTCGGATTGCAAGTCAAGCAGACCAACGAAGGAATACTGATCAGTCAGTCCAAGTATGCCAAGAAACTGATAGCCAAGTTCAGTATTCAGCACATGAAGTCAGTCAAGATCCCAATGAACACAAACTGGAAAGTTGATCCAGGTTCAGAAGGAAAATCTGTCTCTTCGACGAAGTACAGAGAAATCATTGGATCTTTGTTGTATTTGACTGCGAGCAGACCAGACATCGCATTTGCAGTCGGGGTATGTGCAAGATATCAATCAGATCCAAAGGAAGCTCATTTGGATGCAGCAAAGCGGATTCTAAGATATCTTAAAGGCACACCCAATTTAGGATTGTGGTATCCAGCAGACGACGACATCAAGCTCACTGGGTATTCAGACTTAGACTTCGGTGGATGCAAGCTTGATCGCAAATCAACCTCCAGAACATGTCAATTCCTAGGCAACAAGCTCATCTCATGGTTTTCAAAGAAGCAGACTTCAGTCGCCACCTCTACAACTGAAGCTGAATATGTTGCTGCCAGAAGCTGCTGCTCACAAATCCTGTGGTTAGTCCATCAATTGAAGGACTATGGGATCGACGAAAAGGAAGTTCCTATCTATTGCGACAGCTCCAGTGCTATTGCAATCTCCCAGAATCTAGTTCATCACACCAGAGTTAAGCATGTTGCTATTCGACATCACTTCATCCGTGATCATGTTGACAAGAAGAATATCTCTGTTGAATGGATTCCCACTGCTGTTCAGAGAGCGGACCTGCTGACCAAGGCTCTTCCAGAAGAGAGGTTCATTGATCTATGTGGAAAGATCGGCCTCATCAACCCTGAAGAGTGATGCTGTGTTTGAAGACCTTCTCAAACAGTCATGCTGACTGGTGGTCAACCAACTGCTGATTCTACGACGTGGAAAGCAACGAAGTCTGAACGCTCATCTGAAGAAGAAGTCGTCCTGATGAATCAACCAGGATCAAGTGGTATCAACTGACTACAATGTTCAGTTGATCAGTAAGTAGTTTAAATGCTTACTTTTTAAAATCAGTTATTTCAGTTCAGAGTTTTGAGTTTCAGTTCAAAAACTTTCTCTAACTGATCAGTTTCTTTCAAAAACTTTAACTGATTGTTGGAAAATGGAATATCCGAGAAGGACAAGAGTTTTAAAAAAGGGAAAATCTGTTTTGATGGAACTTGTCCTGATCTTTTACCAAAAATCTTTCCAACCTTTTGCCTCTGCAATAAAATTTCTTGAGAACCTCATTGACATGACAGAATGCAATGATGCCTCTAAACTTTTTGAAGTCTCAGTCCCTCGTAGTGACGGCGGACGTGAATTTTTCTTCTAATACATTTTTAGGCACAGTTTTCGAAAAACCTTTTCATCTTCTCACATGGTTCACATCTTGTCTATTTATACCATGTTGTTTTCACGATTTTTCTGCATCAACTAACAACTCTCCACAGCCTTCACTGTGAGAAAAACATTCATTCTTTCCAAAGTTTCAGAGAAAAATTGTTCCGACGAAAGGAGAAATCTATGACTGCAAAGTCATGGAGTGGAAGAATGACGCTCACATACTTGGTCTTCACCGGACCCTTCCACTGGATCTCAACGTCTCTCCGACGTCAAAGTTTGCTCTACCCTCACTTGTATCCAGCGAAGCGAGTGTCTTCTATCCTCATGCCCGGTGCATCGGCTTGAAATACCTGTCTGAAATAGGACAGACTTCATCGTCTTCACCGAAAGGCCTCTCACCTTTTGTGGAACTTCGATGCGGAGCAACAACAATGAGCAGGAACTCATTGTCAACCGGCGCTACGTCAACAGTGGAACCCTCACAACCACCACTGAATTGACGTCCCCTCACCTCTCCAAACCTCTACTTCTCTTCTTGTCTCCCTCATCATTTCTCTCTTCTTCCTAACCTCTTTCTAAGCCTTCGCCTTCTGCATCCCCAATAACCCCAATATCTTCCTCCTGCGAACTTACCTTCGCATAGTCTTCGCTTCCTTCTTAGGTTCGTCCTTCTTTTTTATGTTGCCAAAAAGGGGGAAAGAAGCACAATCTTATGAACTTAAGTCGGTTAAGCAACATGATCATTCTATTTCATCCGATGATCATGAGGAAGATTAGCCAAGAGGATAAGACCTCAAATCAACGGAACACAAGTGAGAGTGGAACAAGCTTAGGAACATGAAGACACGAAGACAGAAGATGAAGATCAAGAAGTTCAAGGCGCAGCCAAGCAGACTGCTGGAGTCCATGGGTTTCCCATGCTATTTTTGTTTTTCTTTTTACTCCAATGTAAGTCTTGCTCTGTACCTCGACTGATGACTTATCAGTATTTTATTAATGAAAAGAACTTCTTTTCGATCTCAACCTGAAGACAATGACTCTTTGTCCAAGCTCTGATTATGTTTTTCTGTCTTCTCCTTGTTCTGTTTTTAGAACTGTTTCATTCTTAACTCTAAGTACAAGTTTTTAGGTTCTATTGTTAAGGGGGAACTGTTTTCACCCCAGTTTTAGAACTTGTACTGTGAGTTCAGTCTTTTTGCTGTCTAGAACTGCTGTGTGGTTTTGGCATCATCAAAAAGGGGGAAATTGTTGGGAACCTTGTGGAATATCCTAACCCTTGTTTTGATGATACCAAAATTCATAGGACTTAATTGTAATAGACTAGAATTGTTTTGAACTCAAGTGTTAGAGTTCGTTTCTAGTTTAGCTTGCGGTGTTGAAGACTGAAGACTGAAGAACGAAGGACTGAAGACTAAAGACTGCAGATACCAACTGAAGTATCAGTTGAAGAATCAGTTGAAGACTGATTACTTAATGCGCACAATGGACTGATACTAAAGTTAAGTATCAGTTGAATATTCATCCTTGGACTGATCTTCCAACGTTCAGAGGAAGCCACGTACTCACAAAGTACAACCGCATTAAATGCAGAGATCTCAGGATCTTATCTCTGCAGAGGTCATTCCTATCTCGTGGTTACTTTTCAGAGACGTCACATCTCCTGTCCATCAAAGAGAGCCGTTTCCACCCAGACAAGGAACCTCAAAGATTGAAGCCTCAGCCCAAATTCGAATTGCTCTCCAACGAAAGAAATCTTGAGGATGATTTACGCCAACGAATCTATTCAAGAGTTCTCCTACAAATAGCGCTCGAGGATCACTTCAACCTTCACCGATTCAACGACATAAGCTGAAGCTCTGCCGAAATTGCTACTCAGCCTTAAGCTTAAAATCCCCAAAGCTTGAATCGAAGAAGAGAATTCCAAAGCCAAAATCAATCACTGCTGATTACATACATTCTCTTAGACCTTAGGCAAAACTCTGTTCACCCAGAAGCCAAAGGTCAAACTTGCTTCAAAGAACTTGTTCTTTGTAAGTATAGTTGGCACTCGTTCAAACCTCCCCGAACAAGCACACAGTTTGGTTTGCAGTGCACCTGTTAAGCACTTGCGGAGTGGATTGTTGGTCTGATCAACCAACCGTGGATGTAGGAAAGGGTTTTTTCGAACCACGTAAAAGTTTCTGTGTTGTTTACAACTTTCTGTTTTACATTCTTACTTGTGTTATTTCAATTGATAAACTGAACACTGACTAACTGCAAAGAGAAACCATAACCAACAACTTGCTCCACCGAGGCTATTACGAAACTAAGTTTAATTTCCGCTGCGTATGATATCAGTCTGACTGATCTATCTTCTGATAGTCAGGAAGAGTGTTATCATCTCTGTTTTAGCAAACTCGACTGAAGCCCTTACTTGCATCAGTTAAGTTCCAGCAACTTAACTGATAACTCTTTACTGAAGAGCTTTCAGTATCAGTCGTCAACCCTGTTTGGTCAAAATTGATTTCAGTAAAACAGGTGTCTTTGTTTGCATGCAAAGTTTCGTTTTGATCTCTGACTGAGATCCCTCTGATTGAGGATTGTTAAAAAATAGCCCATAGGTGTATTCCCCCCCCCCATACACCTATTCGAGACCCTCAGGACCTAACAAAACCTAACAAGGATGTCATTCCTCAACTCCTTAACACTCAAGTCATATGTTACCCTAAACACATTCGGGTATCTCTTAGATATTTATTTGTTGCTCATCAGTTTATTCTTTGTCTCTTTAGTACAGGTATGATCACCCCATACTCGTTAACCATGAAAGTCTCATCTTTTCTTACCAGACTAGCAAATACTCTCCAAGGACATAGTGAATTACACTTAGCTAAATGTTCAACCTAAAGTATACTCTCTAGATTGCTCGCAAGAGAACGAGGTCAATCGTAGAGTGACAAGTTGACCCAAGTCGTATTCCACGAGAAAGACTTAGCAGGGCTAATTATCTATATATTAAACACGTAAAAACAAAAACACCTAAACATTCTAACCAATTTTCAAATGATCAAGTATGTATCTAAAACAACGAGAAATAAATTCTAGATAATAAAACAAACGGAAATTCAAGGATTAAAGATTCTAGGGCGACGGATCATCTTCTTGGGAAATCAATAAACAAATGAAGATCATGCACAATTAATAAACTCACAAAATTCTCCAGACGTAGGTGCTAAAACCATAGTTTTCACATTCAAGTACGAGTCTACGCTAATTAAATCACATGAATTCATCAATTATTAGACTACATGTTTCCGATTAAGTTTAATTCCAATTCAACCATGGTCAAGCAACAACTTCTTCTCTCGATCTCACATGTTGCAAACACAATCAAGCAGTGATCAATTGCTAAATCGAATATCAAACAATTGAATCGGATAAAGTGCATCAATACATCACAAGCAAATCAATTAAACCCAATTGAATCTCCAACCCTAGATTATGGAAATTAGTTCAACATGCTGTAAAAATAAAAGTAGGAGGAAAAGTAAACCATGGAATTAAAACAAAGAAGAAAAATAAATAAATAATTGTGAAATTCAAAGTGCAAATCCGTTCCAATGTGTAAAGAAAGTGAAATCAAATGATAAACTAAAGTTCTCCTATTGTTCTTGCTTCAAAAAGGGAAGATGATGGAAGTTCTAAGTGAAAAAGATATCATTTTATCTCTAAAAACCGCCCTACTTATGAGAAATCCCGTCATAAAACTGTCAGGGTCAGCCCAGTTGACTAGTGCACCGCAGCTCACTTCACATTCTGCCCATTTTCCTTCAAACAGTCAACCCGGTTGACTAGTGCGCCGCGGCTCACTGCCTCCTCTTTCCAAACTTCTTCTAATCACCCCCGATTCATTGTGAGCCATGGTTAGCAAGGCTCAAGCACTCTCTTTTGCATCATTGTGAGCTTACTTCACAATCTTCAAATGCTTTAACATCGACATTCTTCATTTAACACCTAAAGCATCACAATTAACCATTAAGCTCAAATTAACACAAAATCACCACTACTCTACACAACTTTTACAATAAAATATGACCAAACTAATAATAGACAATGACACAAACACGACAAAACACTAAACATAATTTCTTAGTGACTTTTCTAAAGTGGATAAACCGCCATGTTTTTATAGCCATTGTAGTCAACGCACTTCTACATTCCAACCAATCTTGGAATTGCATGCCCAGAACAATCTGTGAGTCCCCATGATTACATTTAGGATCATAAATTACTCTCTTTTTTCTATGTCGCTCACCATCACCATGCTCATTTGTCTAAGATGAATGCACATCACCATCTAACTCCTCATACTCATAAATAGGTTCAACACCAATATCAAAGTCATTAATTATATCTGCTACATAAGCTAAGTCAAATAAATTACTAAGATGTTTCAAATTAACCTAGCGTGCAAATTCATCATCATAAATGTAGTCTAGGTCATCTAGACTAACACCAGAATCCACACCATCAGGGTTAAATATTCATCTTCACTATTTTCACTCTCGCCAACACTCAATCCATCAACTACCATTTTAGCCTCACCATCTCATGCCATATCCCCAACCTCAGCATCATGTATCCGATCACCTTCATGTTTACTAGCATCTATAGCTGCATCATTATCTACAACTCCACCTACATCTAACCTACCCACCACCAAACACATCTCCCTCAGTGAGGTCTTCTAATTGTTTCCCCCTTCAACATAAGCCAATACCAACATTTTAGAACGTAACATCCAACATGGCCATTACTTCTTTATTTCCTTCTATGTCCATATATATATAGGGGTGGGCTACCATGAGAGCACATCTTAAAATAAGAAATAAGAGCAATTTTTAATGTATGAATTTTATGTAGAACACATATGAATTCGATGTATAAAGGTATGAATTATGAAAAATAAATTTTTGCTACCTTTGGGATTCGAACTCAGGACCATAAATTCATCCAACAGGATTACGAATCAACCGTATATCTTGATGATCTAAGGGCTGAAAATTATTCTTATTTTATATCTTAAGAAATGCTCTTATTTTAGCCCTTCCATATATATATATATATATATATATATATATAGGGTTGCGCTAAAATAAAAACCAATCTTAATCTATAAAATAAGACTAAAGATAGGCCCTTGATTTGAATTAAATGGACGGACAGATTTTGGTGATATATATTATGGGTATTTAATACAGATTTATGGATGAGGATAAGAAAGTAATTTACCATTTTTAATATAACTATCTTCTCCCTAAATCAAGGGATCACGTTTATGTCATTATAGCATTCCATAACTATAATACTCAATATTTATCACGTCCAATAGCAAATCTAAGAAAAAAAAATAGAATTGGAGTTCAAGAACACACTATGAATTTTTATAGTTTAGACGATAAAATTGGATAATCATTTCTGTACACCATACACAACACCAGATCATCTGTGCAAACATAAATAAATAATACACTGCTATTATTCCAAAATTCATACATCAATTAGAGAAATTCATATTATAATAACTAAATGTACATACAACAACTTTTAGAAATAAAATGCATACTAGGAAAAATTCAGACTTAGTCCTCGCACACAAGTAAAAATTCATACTACACTGGTTTTAGTTCATACTACAATGTTCTATAATTCATTTATATACTCCATGCACAACACTAGATCACCTCTGCCAAAAAAATACTCCCAGCCGTTAGAATTATGTATATATATTATACCTAAATTCATACATCACGCAAAGAAAATTCATTAGAATTATGTGTTAGCTAAAATAAAGTCAACAATTGTTAATCTTATTCACACACAATATAGTGGTTCATAAGCAAATGAAATTTAATTCAGACATAAAAGAACTTAATTCAGACAACAACTTTTAGAAATTAAATGAATACTAATAAAAAATCAGACTTTGTATGAGATATTGTTGAGATCTATCTGCAGAAACCGAGGGTCAATCATTTCAAATCTTAACTTCCATAATTAATTGGAGTGATAATCGGAACCGTGTGATTGTAGACATGGAAGGTCAAGAGCATATGTCAATAATACCCTTCAACCTTAAATTTGTATGAATTTTTTAATTTATTTAATGAACTATAGATTAGTCAAAAAAATGAATCCCAGCCGTTAAGTCCCATATGATCTACGATTATAAATTAGTCTTATTTTATAGATTAAGAGCAGTTCATTGAATAGCGCACCCCTATATATATATATATATATATATATATATATATATATATATATATATATATTTGGGATCCTATATACAGTAGTGTAATCGAACCGAGCCAAACCGACTAGTGGTGTGTTCAAGTTTGATTTGTTTAGTATCGAGTCGAATCCCAAACTTTATTTATCGAATACTTTGAGTCTCACGAACTTAATCGAGCCTATACGAACTTTCTAAATTTATATTTATATTCAAAATATTGATTACTTTCTTTTAAAACAAATTATTTCATTCAAAATAATAAATATATTAATTATTTTCTTATAACAACTTAAGAAGAAGTGTTAATTAGAGATTTAATTTATATAATTATTATTAATTTTAGTAAATAAATAGAAGTTGTACCTAATAATAATTTATATTTTCAAGTTGAATAACTTAACGAATATTTTCGAGCTAACGAGTAGAATACTATCAAGCTCAAGTTTGGTTTGTTTATTTATCGAACTTCTCTAAACGAACTTGAACGAGCATTTTTCGAGCCAAGCTTCAAATAGTGTGCGAGCGATTTGGTTTGTTTATAGCCTATATGAGAGTCTAGTCAAAGAATATATATATTCCAATACTCTTAATTTCATACATTAAACTAAAATAACCTAACCTATCAGGATCTAAGGGTATCCTAAGGTGGAAACTTCCTCCACAACACAATTGGTAACAAATTTACCACCATAGCTAATGTTAATTGAAAATTTCGAATGTAAACAAAAAAATGGTGTGATAATATTTACTACTTGACCCTTACTCATTCCTCATTTTTACTACAAAGAATGGATAATATTATCCCTCCAAAAACGGTGTGATAATATTATCCCTCATTTGTAGTAAAAATGCGGAATGAGTAAGGATCAAGTAGGAAATGAGAGAAAAGAAATAATTCTTCTTCACTCTCTTCTCTACACAATTCGGCCCTCTCTGATTCAGTTACTCTATTTGTGTCCTTCTCACTAACCTTTTCAGTCTCCTTTTCATTGACCTTCTCTGTAATATTTTCAGTCATAAGCTCATCTATGCTTTCACTCACCTTCTTAGTAATCCTCTCAACATGCTTATCACTTGATTTCTCCCTCACTTTTTCATTGATAGTCTCCTTCACTGTCTCTACAACTTTCTCTTTAACCTTACTCTTCTCCTGAACCTTCCCCTTTCCCTTAGACTTTTTTGTAGGCCGTTGCACTTCAGGGCTAGCCTCATATGGTGTGTCCAAGTTATCCCCATTTTCATTCTCAATAACCATATTACCACCCTCTGAAATTGTCAATGCAGCTCTTTTACAGCCCTCAACATATACTCTAACATATCTACGAGTTGGAGTCATCTGACTTAACATAGCAAGGACATCAGTGTCGTCCTCAACTAAGCTAAAAGAACTCCCATCAATATCCTTACACCAAATGTGTTCAAATGACTCATAACCTAATTTCTTGATTTCTTCAACTAAATCGAAGTAGCCAAAGAAATCAGTATCTAGCCCACTACGACACTCGGTTTTTCCACCATAATACGCTTCACCCCCATTGTTAATTAGATTAAATCGACCACCATGTTGTATAAACAATCTAAAAGCACTGCAAATTCAAAAATAGAAAAAAAAAAACTCAGCTAAATCAACAAATTCACACACCCAATTCAGTAAATTTCATACAAAATATATAACTTTACTTACCTTTCCGCCATCTTCGTCCTTCCTCGATAATTCTTCAAAGTTTCAGTTTTTGGTCGTAGCCCTAATTTGGAAATGAAACTAATGTTGCAGGTCTAGCCTTAGTATACAAAACGAGGCCGTTTTTTTGTCAATAAAAGCCATGTCAACACTATAACTAAACATGTCAGATAAGAATTGAACACGTCGGATATGCCACGTATTTCGCCGGAAAATTTTTTCGGGCCAAAAATTAAAATGGGTGCGAAGGTTATGTATTGTCAGGCAGATTTTCAAGCTCATATCTAAATTCAAAATCGGCGAAAGTTGGCGTATTTATAGTGTAAACACAAATTTTTGTATTTCAATTTGATAAAATACAAAATGCTTTACAAAGATAATTTGATAGAATTTGAAGATAGATTTATGCGGGTTGCAATCTCTAGTTAATCCTCTGATTCTTCTCTTCCATTTGATTCTTGAACAAATTCGAAGGTTCTTGAAATACTTGTTTTGATGACGCCGATCCAAAGGACTTAAGTCATGATTTTGGATTGAACGTTGAACTTGATTTGATTTGAGAAGAACGTCCTTAGAAATTTGTAAGAACGCCTTGAAGCTTTGGGACTTGGTTGATTTGATTTGAGGAAGATCGTTCTTGGAATTTGTAAGAACGCCTTGATCACTTGAAGATTTGAAGGTTTGATCACTTGAAGATACTTGAAGAATACTTGAAGATTTGAAGATACTTGAATACTTGAAGATTTTGAAGGATACTTGAAGATTTGAATGCTCAAATACTTGAAGATTCGAAGGATACTTGAAGATTTGAATACTCAAACGATTGAAGATTTGAAGGAGACTTGAACGTTAGATAGAATTCTTCAAGATACTTGAATACTTGGAAGAATACTTGAACTCTCCAATTCTTCGCCTCTTTCAACTTGCGATACTAGAGAGAATTCTTTATACTCTTCGATCTTCCGTTCCTTCATGTTGTGATAATGAGCACCCCAACACCTCTATTTATAGATTTTAGAGATGGGCTTCATGGGCTTTATGGGCTTTGGGCCTCCATGTATGGGCCTTGGGCCTTAGGTGGCCAATAAGCCCATTAATTCATTATATTAAATATTAATCATATATATCTATTTAATTAGGAATAAAATCCCATTTAATAAAATAGAAAATATAATTGAATATTTAATTCATGAATTTATACGTGGCACGATTTAATTCGACGACAATTTAATTGTCTACAAATTGCCCCATCGAGACTTGTTTATGGACGAAATGTCTTTGGTAATAGACGAGTCTCGAAATTTATTTCTGATAGTTTAAACTCTTATCGAGGAGTTCTTGATTTGAATTTGAATTTTTTCGAATTTGCAAATAGTTTATACTCGTATTTAGGAGTTCTTGAATTTGAATTTGAATTTGTAAATAGTTTATACTCGTATTTAGGAGTGCTTCAATTTGAATTTGAATTTGTAAATAGTTTATACTCGTATTTAGGAGTTCTTCATTTGATTTTGGGATTTTAAATAGTTTATACTCGTATTTAGGAGTGCTTGAATTTCTTTGGATTTATAAATAGTTTATACTCGTATTTAGGAGTTCTTGAATTTCTTTGGATTTATAAATAGTTTATACTCGTATTTAGGAGTTCTTGAATTTCTTTGGATTTATAAATAGTTTATACTCGTATTTAGGAGTTTTTCATTTTCTTGAATTTGCTTTTTGATTTTTGTCCAATTTCGCAATTTTAGCAATTAAATAATTAATTGCTTAATTACTTTTTGAAGTGAGCAACCAACACTTTTGGTCAATATATATTTGAGACCATGTTTCAGTTTAAACCAAATGTATGGGCTAATACATTTCTAAGCCCAAACCACATAAATTTCCTTAAACCCATTTTCGAAATGGCAACTTCCGATTTAATTTTGTTTTGATCACTTTTTGTCTCTTAATCTCAGCCGTCCACTTTTATGGCCAATGATTTTCACCAGCAGCTTTATTTTGAGAACTTGTTGGCTACTGCAAGGTTGAATTCTTCTTTTGGCTACTTTTCGCGCCATTTTCTTTTCCTCATGACAGCATTACTTTTTTTTTGTTTTTTTTTTGTTTTTGTTTTTTTTTTTTTTTTTTTTTTTTTTTTTTTTAGCCATCTCCTGCATACCAGCCCGGGTGTAGTATTCGTAACATTTAATATAGTATGCTCAATGTTTAACAGCTTGTTTGATGGCCTTTTCATAGCTGGAACTCCACCATTTTTGTACCACTATTTCTCTTTTCCAACAACTTTTAATTCATGCGCATATACCATGCTTAGCTATTGCCAGCTATCATTTGCACCACTGAACTTTCCCTTGCTTATATATAAATAAAGCCTCTAGTCTCTTGTGAACAGCAACACCACTCTTCACTTTTTCCTTTCTTTGTAGCAATAGCATTAGAAGCAATCTCCTTCAAAGAAATCCATCTCTCTTTCTTTCTTCTTTATTGTCGCCATCTTTGATAGAGTTAGCTGTAGCTTGTCTTCCATTAACAGCCCTTCTATTTCAGTCGGCGTCGCTACCTTTTCCGGCTCGGGCTCGGGCTGCGAGGGCACGTCCTTCTCCGGGGCAGTGGGCTTCTCCGCTAGCTTGGCCTGCCTGTGCTTGATAGCGCCCAGCTCCATCTCTGGCTTGAATTTCACCGGCCCGAACATGAATATCCTCCTCCTTGACTTCGCCGACATCGACGTCAGCGAGCTTATGTTCACCCTCTGCACGTGGTAGTCCACGTCCACGTCCGCGCTCTTCGGCCGCGCCAGCTCGCCTGAGAACCGCGTCGCCGATCTCGCTTTCGAGTCTCGTCTTCTCCTCGTCGTCTCCGTTGAGCTTCGATTTGAGCTCGCGAATCTCTTTGAGTAGAGATTCATTGTCGCGTTGGAGCCTCTCGAAGTTGAGCTTGAGGCCGTCGTAGCTGGCCTTGAGGCCGCTGTAGTCTCTCTCCAACTGTTTGGTCTTCCAGCGCGCGCGGCGGTTCTGGAACCAGACGGCGACCTGGCGCGGCTGCAGACCGAGCTCCTGAGCCAGCTTAACTTTCCTCTCCGGCTCAAGCTTATTCTCGACCTCGAAATTCTTCTCCAATGCCTTGACCTGATCCACGCTCAATCTCCGTTTCTTCTCTGACACGTGCCCCGATTCCTCCTCCTCCAAACCCTCCAGCATCGTCTGGAACTCCCTCGCGTACATCGGATTATTGCTTTCTTCCTCTGTAGCGTTGGGACAGATGGACATCAAACCACCCAAGGAATCAAAGTTGCTGAGTCTCTTCGTTCTTTGATCGCTGCAGAAAACGTGGCGCCGGCAACGGGAAGAGGCTGGCGGCAGTGGGCAGATTTTGGGTGGACAGTGGCGTGAGGTGGATGGCGTGAAGGAGACGGCACCGGGCATAGCTCCTTGCACAATGTTATAAAATCCCCCCATTTCATGTGGCACTTTCGTATGAACCGGAGGATCTGTTCAGTTGTAAACATTGACATCCCTTCCAAATACTCTCCATTGACACCATTTTCTTTGAATATTTCGCGATAGTTACCAAGATTTATTTCTTCCAACCACAGGCCAACATCCTCAACTGTCCAAATAAAGAAATCCAGAGGCTCCGGCTTCTCTTTCTCTTTGCTCATGACGCAGAACAAAAACAAAAATTTCCAAGGCCCTTTGAATTTATGGGGCAATTAAGGGTTCTGATTTTCTACATTTGTTGATGAGTGCGTTGGTCTTTCTCAGTGAATGTGAGTGGAGAGAGAGAGATGACTGATGGGCCTTTATTATTTGGCCCATTTTCCTTATAATTAGGTCCAACATAAGTCAAGCCCAATTTTCGTTTTTTTTTTTTTTTTTTTTTTTTTTTTTTTACAAGTAAATTCCCAAGTTTTTGAATATTGCTTATGTTTTTTCCTTGCAGTTAATAGCGATGAGAATTTGGCGATGACAATATTGGGGGGTCATGTTCAAGACTGGCGTAGTCTCATTAACCAACTTCATGGAAGATTTTGCCCCAAACGAGATGCTTTGAGTATTTGCAAAGTTCGGAATCTATTGACATCTCCATCAGCCTGACTAAAGATCATCCTCAGAGAGTTCATCAAAATATGACAGCAGCCAACCTATTTCCTGCCAAATCCTTATTTGAGTGATGTTTACTTTGCACTTCAGGTGGCTCAATTGGCTTTTAATCAGATTTCGGGTGCGCTCGGATCTGGCTCAAGCTTATTCTCGACCTCGAAATTCTTCTCCAATGCCTTGACCTGATCCACGCTCAATCTCCGTTTCTTCTCTGACACGTGCCCCGATTCCTCCTCCTCCAAACCCTCCAGCATCGTCTGGAACTCCCTCGCGTACATCGGATTATTGCTTTCTTCCTCTGTAGCGTTGGGACAGATGGACATCAAACCACCCAAGGAATCAAAGTTGCTGAGTCTCTTCGTTCTTTGATCGCTGCAGAAAACGTGGCGCCGGCAACGGGAAGAGGCTGGCGGCAGTGGGCAGATTTTGGGTGGACAGTGGCGTGAGGTGGATGGCGTGAAGGAGACGGCACCGGGCATAGCTCCTTGCACAATGTTATAAAATCCCCCCATTTCATGTGGCACTTTCGTATGAACCGGAGGATCTGTTCAGTTGTAAACATTGACATCCCTTCCAAATACTCTCCATTGACACCATTTTCTTTGAATATTTCGCGATAGTTACCAAGATTTATTTCTTCCAACCACAGGCCAACATCCTCAACTGTCCAAATAAAGAAATCCAGAGGCTCCGGCTTCTCTTTCTCTTTGCTCATGACGCAGAACAAAAACAAAAATTTCCAAGGCCCTTTGAATTTATGGGGCAATTAAGGGTTCTGATTTTCTACATTTGTTGATGAGTGCGTTGGTCTTTCTCAGTGAATGTGAGTGGAGAGAGAGAGATGACTGATGGGCCTTTATTATTTGGCCCATTTTCCTTATAATTAGGTCCAACATAAGTCAAGCCCAATTTTCGTTTTTTTTTTTTTTTTTTTTTTTTTTTTTTTTACAAGTAAATTCCCAAGTTTTTGAATATTGCTTATGTTTTTTCCTTGCAGTTAATAGCGATGAGAATTTGGCGATGACAATATTGGGGGGTCATGTTCAAGACTGGCGTAGTCTCATTAACCAACTTCATGGAAGATTTTGCCCCAAACGAGATGCTTTGAGTATTTGCAAAGTTCGGAATCTATTGACATCTCCATCAGCCTGACTAAAGATCATCCTCAGAGAGTTCATCAAAATATGACAGCAGCCAACCTATTTCCTGCCAAATCCTTATTTGAGTGATGTTTACTTTGCACTTCAGGTGGCTCAATTGGCTTTTAATCAGATTTCGGGTGCGCTCGGATCTGGGCCATTGTGAGTACACCCTTTGAAGATTGCTGGTTACATCTTCTATCTGCGTGCATCTGAGCAGGCTCGATGACTCAATGGTATTCTATTATGTCTGGTGAACATGTGTTTCAACTCCACGAGCGGATTCAACTTTAGCTTGGAGAGAAGTGAATTTGTCGATGCATAGCCGACCTCAATGCCAGATGATTCAATTCTTTGACAGGTCTTGGGTGCGCTCAGGCCTGGGATTGTTTGAATCTGGTTTGAGTGAGGTTGTTGTTATGTTTGGCATCTCACGAAGTTGGGAGAATTCTGCACAACGGTTCGAGAAGATTGAGTATTTTCTTCTTGATGCTTAAGCCAAGGAGAATGAAGCCATCGTCCGAATTGCTTTGATCAAGGAAGTGCTTGCTATGATAGAGAGGTGGAAGACAGAGATGACGTTGTCCTTCAAGCAAGATAGTGCCTCCTTTCATATTGTCCGAGGTGCAATCCCATAATTCAAAAGAGATTTTGACAAACATAAAGTTGCACATGTTGATGAGGAAATGCTGCGGAATTTTGAAGACTTCAGAGTCACTTTTGATCTCTGCTCAGAGAACTTTGGAGGATCAAGACCCATTTGCTTAGTATTGGTGCAAACCGCAGTTTCTATCATTTCTCTCTTGATGATTCTTATTTGGTTTGTGATGGATATTTTGACACCTTCTCCAAATGCTTGTGCTTCTTTTGATGGCTTGATTTTCTTCCCAATTTGAGACATATTCGGCTTCACATAATCAACTTAAATCATAACTTTGATGATATAAATTGAAAAGAGTCAAACACAACTTATGACTGAACCTAGAAATTATCTAAGCTGCCTACGTACCCTTTTGAAAGGGATCAAGTCAAAACGTAGTTCATATGATCAACATGTGTTTGAGATTGGGTGCCGTGCACAGTTTATACTCATGCGGGCCAGGAGTAACATGCAGTTTAGGCTCGTGCGTCAAGGAGCTGTCTTCATACACTCCATTTTGTTGCTTTTCTTCATCTGACTCATTTTTTTTTTTTTTTGGCTTTTCTGCTTTTCTATTTTTTTTTTTGGCTTTTTATGCTTTCCATTTTTTTTTTGGCTTTTCTATTTTTTTTTTTTTTTTTTTTTTTTGGCTTTTCTATTTTTTTTTTTTTTTTTTTTATTAAACTATATACATATGTACATGCTTCAACTTCTACCACCCTTCAAGGATAGTAGTACTTCAAGAACTTTCCGTTGAGAGTGATAACAATTGGCCTCCTTGCAGCGAGGGCCATGTCTCCAATTTGAAAAGAGGGCGCTCGCACTGCTTTGTTGAAGGATCTTGAAGGAAGAGCTTGATAGTATTCCAATTTTTGCTGGACTTCTAGTCTCTCTTCATCCAGAGTTTCCAGTTCTTTGGGGCTCAAGTGCGAATTCTCTTCTCCAACGACCATTTTCTCGCAGGAGGTGATATGGTTTGTTGTGACAACGTCTTCATCTTTTCGGCG
Organism: Salvia miltiorrhiza; assembly: GCF_028751815.1. Lineage (NCBI taxonomy): Eukaryota > Viridiplantae > Streptophyta > Magnoliopsida > Lamiales > Lamiaceae > Salvia > Salvia miltiorrhiza. The sequence continues at coordinate 27,122,088 of NC_080390.1, forward strand.
AGGATCTTTGCAATCAAAACACGTCTTTATGCTTTTATTTCTCTGGCGTATGAAGGTTATATTCTCTGCAACGCTTGTTGTGATAACGCCACTTCTAACGAGACTTGCAATTTCACGGCGCACTTGACTTTGAGTAGTATGAGGAAGAGAAACTGGATTACTAGCACTATTAGTAGTGTAGTAAGAGGAAGCCACACTTTCTCTATCTTCTTCATCTATGGCATCTCGTGTGAAGATGGTAGTCTTCATTTTGGCTTTCAATTCTTTTCCACATGATATGAGCAAAGTGGTACACCTCTTCATACGAGAAGGAATCGAGCTCCTTAGCTTTTCTGTTATGTCCAATTCATTGGCCCCTTTTGTCACGTCCTTTTTCCATGACTTGCCTTTGCCAAGCCTTTTAAAGACAGATATTCGTTGAGCTTTTCTTTCATCCAATCTTTTGAAAACAGAAACCCTTTGGGTTCTCCGATTGCTTGAAGATTTCGGGATTTGTTTGGTGCTAGCATAGTTAGCAGTGGCTCTCTTGATGGCAATACGAATGGGGCTTTGCACCATGTATCCCAAGCCTGCCTTGGGATTTTGGCTTGTATTAGCAGTTTTTCTCACATGAGTCTTTGACGTGGAGCTTTCTTGGGGATTGTATCCAGCATTCACAAGAAGTTTGTATGCCTTCGGACCAAAGTGTTTTGAGAGTTCTTTGTCTGATAGATCTCCATGTTCTGTGGCGCCACTTTGCTTTGGTTGGACAAAATCTTTGAGTGGCTGAGGAATGGGCTTTTTGGCATCAATCTTAGTCAAAGGGATGGTGAAACCTTCCATCTTTGGGCGAGATTCTTTCTCTTGGCGGGATCCTGACTCCTCCTGTGGTACATCCCTTTCCACCGTTGTTGCTTTAGTTCTTCCTAAATAGAATTGAGCATCGGCGAAATGTGACTCTGCTTCTGTGAAAGGTTTGTGATCACCAACCACTTTTCTTACGGTGCCATTTTGATAGTATTTGAAACATTGATGCAATGTAGAAGGAATGACACCATTTTCGTGAAGCCACGGTCGCCCTAGAAGCATATTGTAGGATGTCCTTGCATCAATCACATGAAGCAACGCCGTGGAGTCCATGTCCTGCATCTGCAATCGTAGCTTTATAGTACCAAGAGCTCTTTGCCCTTCATGGTTGAAACCTTGAATCATCAATCGACTGTTTGACAGCTCTTCTGCTTGGATTCTCAATTGCTTTAAAGTTCTTAGTGGCAAGATATTGACTGCCGAGCCTCCATCGATGAGAATTCGATTGACCTTCTGCTCCTGTGTATAACAACTCACGAACAATGGCCTGTTATGAGGTTCAAATCCAAGTTGCAAGTCTTCATTGGAGAATGTGATTGCCAATGCATCATTGTCTTCTTCCATGTTTATTTCAGGTTCTTCATCTACTTGGTTGGATGTATCATACAGGGTTCCAATACCTTCTATTATGTCATTCAAGTTGGTGGAGACCATATTTACAGTATTAGCGTCTTCTTCAAGAGATATTTTCCCTTCTCGAGCTAACCACATGACTCTGTCTTTGAAGATGAAGCAATCATGTATGGGGTGCCCAACCAGACGATGGTATTTGCAATAATTTGGATCGTCTGTCCTCCCTGCTTCATTTGGTCGCTTCATTTCTGGCAACTCGATAAGCTTTTCTTTGAGCAGGTCATCAAAAATTCCTGAAACATCAGAGTCTAAGAAAGGGTATTGCTTTTGTTGCATTTCTTTCAAGGTAAGTCTTCTTTGCCCCATGTCTCGGGAAGAGTTCTGATTGTCTCGTGAAGTGTTCTGGTTGCTTTCTTGATTAGCTTCTTTCTTTAGAAATTTCACCGAAGTTGCCTTAATCGCCATAGATTCATTCTTTGGTGCTTTGTCATATGGTTTTCCTCCTTTCTTGAATTCTGGCTTGAATTTGCTAGACTCCTGGATTGGTGGTCCTTCGATCCCGCTTGCCATCATGCTCAACTCCATATCATGAGCTCTAGTGGCTAGTTCCTCGAATGTTCTTGGCTGGATTCCTCGCAAGATGTATTGCAAGCCCCAATGCATCCCTTGAATACACATTTCGATGGCAGATGACTCAGACAATCGGTCCTTGCAGTTGAGACAAAGGTTTCTCCATCGGTTGATGTAATCAATGACTGGCTCTTCTTTGAATTGACGCGAACTTGTGAGCTCCACCATGCTGACAGTTCTTCTAGTGCTATAGAAGCGGTTGAGGAACTCATGCTCCAGTTGTTCCCAACTATCAATTGAGTTTGATTCTAAGTCGGTGTACCAATCAAAGGCATTACCTTTCAATGAGCGAACAAACTGTTTGACCAAATGATCTCCATAAGTACCAGCGTTGTTGCATGTTTCAATGAAATGAGCCACATGTTGTCTCGGATTTCCTTGGCCATCAAATTGTTGGAATTTGGGGGGCTGATAACCAAGAGGCATCCTCATACTGTCAATTCGCCGAGTATATGGCTTGGAGTAAGTTAACGATGACTTGGAGCTTCCATCGGAGTTATTCTTCATTGTTGCTTCGATGAACTCTTTGAGTTGGTCAATGGGAATGAGGCCACCAGACGAGAAGAGAATGTCTTTTCCTGAAGGCCTTTTTCCATCACTCTTTGATTTGTCTTTGGAGATTTCTTCATCGTTATTCTCTCCATCTTCTTCGCTTTCTTCGCCTTCCCTATCGTTGTTGGCGTGGCTTGAATCTCCTTTTTCTCCTTTAAGCTTTGCAATCTGGGCATCTTGCTCTTGGATGTGCTTGGTTAGAGATTCAACCATCTTTGTCAAGTTCAAGAGTTGTTCCTCCATGGTGGAAGTGTTTGTCATCATGACACTTGCATGGAGTTGATAATTTTCAGTGGGGAATGTGAAGCTTCTCTCAAAGTTGTCATCTTCTTCATGGATAGATGGAAGACGGGAGGTCGTCTTGGACACCTCTTGCATCAATTTTGCTTTGCTTCGCGTGATCACACCGATGCTTTCCGAAGAACCTTTAGATGAAGCTGGAGCAGTTGCATTTGGTTGAATGGACATTGTTCAAGATTTTTGGTGAAGAGTAGAGATGAGAGGTAGAGATGTCCCACCGGGCGTGCCAAAATTTGTAAACACAAATTTTTGTATTTCAATTTGATAAAATACAAAATGCTTTACAAAGATAATTTGATAGAATTTGAAGATAGATTTATGCGGGTTGCAATCTCTAGTTAATCCTCTGATTCTTCTCTTCCATTTGATTCTTGAACAAATTCGAAGGTTCTTGAAATACTTGTTTTGATGACGCCGATCCAAAGGACTTAAGTCATGATTTTGGATTGAACGTTGAACTTGATTTGATTTGAGAAGAACGTCCTTAGAAATTTGTAAGAACGCCTTGAAGCTTTGGGACTTGGTTGATTTGATTTGAGGAAGATCGTTCTTGGAATTTGTAAGAACGCCTTGATCACTTGAAGATTTGAAGGTTTGATCACTTGAAGATACTTGAAGAATACTTGAAGATTTGAAGATACTTGAATACTTGAAGATTTTGAAGGATACTTGAAGATTTGAATGCTCAAATACTTGAAGATTCGAAGGATACTTGAAGATTTGAATACTCAAACGATTGAAGATTTGAAGGAGACTTGAACGTTAGATAGAATTCTTCAAGATACTTGAATACTTGGAAGAATACTTGAACTCTCCAATTCTTCGCCTCTTTCAACTTGCGATACTAGAGAGAATTCTTTATACTCTTCGATCTTCCGTTCCTTCATGTTGTGATAATGAGCACCCCAACACCTCTATTTATAGATTTTAGAGATGGGCTTCATGGGCTTTATGGGCTTTGGGCCTCCATGTATGGGCCTTGGGCCTTAGGTGGCCAATAAGCCCATTAATTCATTATATTAAATATTAATCATATATATCTATTTAATTAGGAATAAAATCCCATTTAATAAAATAGAAAATATAATTGAATATTTAATTCATGAATTTATACGTGGCACGATTTAATTCGACGACAATTTAATTGTCTACATATAGCAAATTAACCCTAAATTTAATTATTTAAAAACATACTAGAAATTAGCAATCAAATTAGAACAAATATTGTCATTTGAATCCTTTACGATCTCCGGCATTTGTAGAATCCTACAAAACTTTAGGCCCATAAAACTTACTATTAAACCCAAATCTGCAACATTGCTGACTATATCAACTGCGATTTCTCTTTGGTCAAAAGGTCAACAAGAAACGCTGTAGACAAAAGCAAAATTGAAAATTCATTTCTGATATTAGCTATCCCTCATTTCCTTTTTCCTTCAAAATCAAGCAACACCATTTCGGTGAAGAACGAAAAAGGGGGAAAAACAATGGGCGATCACATCGCAAAGGGCCAAGACTTCGAGAAGAAAGCCGAGAAGAAGCTTAACGGCTGGGGCCTTTTCAGCTCCAAGTATGAAGACGCCGCCGATTTATTCGATAAAGCCGCTAATTCCTATAAGCTCGCCAAATCATGTAACCAATTTTACTTTCTCTCTGCTGATTTCTAGTTATCGATGATGAACTTGCACTATTCCGATTTTGTGTGGTCTGATATTATTGCCTTCCCGTCCGTTTTCCTTCGTCCAGATTGATTAGTGGAAGAAAAGTTAATTCTGAATGATTGTTTATAAGAATCAGATTGCTGTAATCCTTCTTTTTGGATCTAAAATTTAGTGCGGAAAGAGTTGCGGACTTTGGTAGTTACTCCTTTTCGGACTGTAAAGTGCCAATAATTTAGATAGTTTGCATCATTGAATTAAGAAATAAAGCAAATCCAGTTCAATCGGTAACTTTCTAAACTATCCCGTGATAACTTTAATTTGTGTTCTCTTCAAAATTATACTGAACATTTTTTACATTTCCAATGGTTCAAGGTAACTTTCATTATCTAGTAATTGGCTTCCTTTTATCCTGGTCGGCATTACTCATTGGTGCATATCATTTGTAATTTTGCAACTTCTGATTATTCTGATATTAGAATGCAAGCTTCATCATTTTTATATTATGCTTATTGTTTTCGAATTATGATTATTGATTATTTTTCAGTTTGATACACGTCAGTAGTTTTTGATTTATCTTAAAAGCTTCTTTTCCGAAAAAAGGAACAGAAACTACAAATATTTAGAGGCTTCAGGAAATGTCCTCATTATCTCAGCAAATTAATGTCGAAACAATGATTTTGGTTCTGTATGAAATTGTAGTTTTCTTTATCAGGGGATCAGGCTGGAGCAGTGTTTGTTAAGCTGGCTAACTGCCACTTGAAGGTTAGTTTTCTGTAGGAGTGTGTCTTGCTTGTGCTTCGCTGCAAGGTCACTTTTTCCGTCCTCCCATCTGTTTTGCATTTTGTAAATGTGTTTCATTGTATTTCTATTTTCAGTTGGATAGCAAGCATGAAGCTGCTAATGCATATGCTGATGCTGCCCATTGCTACAAAAAGTCCAATATAAAAGGTATGTTTGTAAGAGTAATCAATCTTTTATTTTAAAATAAACAGCAATTGTTGTTCTCTGTACCTAAATGCCATTTAGTTTTTCGAGGCATGTTACATTTTATTGGATGGCTCATTCCCCTCTTTTATGTTGTAGATGGTTATTTTCATTTCGTAGCAACGAAGTTATCTGGCAATAACTGACATTCATATTTTTGCAGAGTCGATATCATGTCTCGAGCAATCTATAAATTTGTTTCTTGATATCGGGAGGCTTAATATGTCTGCCAGATACTACAAGGTAAAAATCTTAGAAATACATCTGTTTGTATTGTGCAACATGAATCTTTTGTTAGCAGTCAAGGTGTGCTGCTTATTGTTAGATATTAATGAAGATTTGATCCGCTGCCTTATGGGCATGCCAATGATGGCATTGAATATCTAATCATTGATGTGATTAATAATTTATGTTAGTATTCTGAATGAAAATGACTGGGCATTTTTGCTTTGCAGGAAATAGCTGAACTGCATGAGCAGGAACAGAACTTAGATCAGGCTATTGTTTATTATGAAAGAGCTGCCGATCTCTTCCAAAGTGAAGATGTAACAACATCAGCAAATCAATGCAAACAGAAAATTTCTCAATTTGCTGCTCAACTGGAACAGTTAAGTTTACCTGTTCTCTCTGCATAATCAAGTGCTGCTATCTCCTGTTTTATATGTTCACACTAAAATCATCTATGGCTGTTTTTTTGCTTATTCATTTTTTTCATGCTTCATGAGTATTTCTTATCTGGTTCGGAAATGTGTCACTTTTCTAGTTATATAAATTATGAAAAGTTGTGATTTCATTATTTATGCATAGACAAATGTACCAAATTGACCAAATTGAAACAATTAAAGTTTCCCCCTATCAAACATCTTTAAAAATAAATTCTACCTATCTCATGAAAGCACTGCAGCCAAGTAACCAAATCCATGATTTATGTGAGCCTTGCGGTCATGATTTTGCAGGGTTTCATCTACTTGGTTATGCCTTTTCTTATATGTTGTACACCATAGCCCATACAGTTAATTTTATTAAGAGGATATTGGAAAAGCTTATCTTAATGATCTTAGAGGCTTTGGATCATGTAATGTGTTAAAATTGCAAGTATTATGACCTTGTTATGCGTACAATTATGACAATTTTGCACTTAAGAATGTTAGTTGAAAAAGTTTATAAGACCTTAAAAGTAAAGTTGGATTTCTTCATTTTCAGTAATTAACTTTTAATAACTTAACATGTTTCTGTGGGAGCCTTAATGATTAAAATTTTTCTAAACACCTTAGAAGCCTAGAATGTCCAACATCTTTTAGATATGAGCTTGCCAAACATTTTTGAAGTTGAGTGGCTTTTTGATGTTCTTTTGTGTTGCTTATGTATTGAGGTTCTTCCCTTTTAAACAATTATTGTGATATAGTGTTCCAGAGAAGCCAGAGAAAAGTGTTTCAAAAATATTATAGGCTAGGCTTTGAAGGTCTAAGATTTTTAGCTAGTATGGTTCGAGCTTCATGTTCGGACATTTTCTCAGATACCAAAAGGCTATTGATATTTATGAAGACATAGCACGACAGAGTCTCAACAATAACTTGCTGAAATATGGAGTCAAAGGGCACCTTCTTAATGCTGGTATTTGCCAGCTTTGCAAGGGTGATGTTGTTGCGATAAACAAGGCATTGGAGAGATACCAGGTGCATCCTTATTTTCTACACATTTACAGCACTCTTCTGTTTGGATTTTCTGGATAAACATTTTTATGTGTTTATAGGAATTGGATCCTACATTCTCTGGAACCCGAGAGTACAAATTGCTTGCGGTATGTTATGGCTGCTAAAAATTACATTCCTTTTTCCTTTTTCTCATTCTCTTTACTTTTCTCTATGTCTACATCTTCCACTCTTGGAAAATGGATTTTCTATCTTTAAACTTGTGTGTTACATTTTCATCTGTCATGTTGTGGCTCTTGATCTATATAACAAAACTTTATATTGAACTGTATTTGGATTTGGTAGCCCCTCCAAAAGTGATTGTTTTACCTGATAATGTCTTTGTGTGTGTTGTTTGCAGGATTTAGCGGCTGCTATTGATGAGGAAGATGTTGCTAAATTCACTGATGCTGTCAAGGAGTTTGATAGCATGACTCAGCTGGTAAGTGTGTTTGTTTTCATTTCTCTGAACTTGAATTTCGTTCCATTTTTTGTTGCATATCATGTTTTGAATATCCATTGTTTGTCTTTGTTTTAAATCTTCTGCATATGTACCCTTTATAAAGCTCTGATAATTGCATAATGTACACTTTTAATGTATTATGTGTACGATAATTTCTCTTAACACCTTGCATATATATGATATATTAAGCTTGGCTTCTATTTTCCCCATAGGTTTCATTTAGTGAGAGCTCAGACTTGTGCATTTCATTTTGCATTTGGTAATTATTATCATATAGTTTTTCTTTTACTTCCCTATCTTGGGATTCTTCAACCCCACTGTATTCCGAGGAAAGCTCGGGAGAGTGATATAAAGATAAGGAACAGGATCGAGAAAGACAACCTAAGAAATATGGTTCTATGGATGAAAGTTTTCAAGACAAATCTTAGTTTATAAAGTCTGGAGATCTATCACTGAATGTATAGTTCACTGGTAGAGAATCAAGTCTCATATACTGCCTTGTTATGGTTGATGCATATCTCATCATTATGATTTGTTTTAAGTTTTATTTACCATTCCTAGTCTAAAAGACTATGCTTAACATGAATCTATGGCTCCCATCTATTTTCCTGTATCCTTACTATGTTGCTTTGCATGAAACTGAAGTTACTATGCATTGGATCAATTACTCTCGTCAATATTGTGTAAAAAGACGCACATTCCTTCATATGTTTATGCATAGACTTCAGATATTGTATATTTTCTATACCCTATATAGCATGCGAGTACATTTTGCTATGAAACAGTGGTTTCTTAATTCTCTTTTGGGGGTTGGGGATAGGAAGACTTAGTGAAGTAGAATTGAATATATGAACAGAAGCTGTTTAGGTTCAACAGGCACGGGTGATATTGCAAGGAAGGCAATGCATCACTATATGCTAATGTTCTGATCGAACTAAACCTCTTTAGCTGGCTTTGTCTTCATAGTTAACTCCGAAATCTTCAGATTAGTAACTTTTCTCACTGCGATGTAGGATGCTTGGAAGACAACACTTCTACTAAGAGTGAAGGAGGCCTTGAAGGCGAAAGAGATGGAGGAAGATGATCTCACTTGAGTTTTATTTTCCGTACCGTGCGGATTTTTCTAAGTCCACGAGATTGTTTTGATTGTTGCCCTGTGGATTTGCTGTTTGGAGATTCTGTGTGTACTATAACAACGATATCTTGTTTGGTGTGAAAGTGTTTACGAGATCCATGACCATATATGATTGTTGTAACTAATATACCATTTCATGTTTTCGATGTTGATCGATTTTCATCCTAGAGTGAACATTGTTTCTGTGATTAAATTGCTAAATACCGTGTTAACAAGTTTACAATTACATTGAATTTTCATCGTCGAATAATGCTGGTGTTGAATTTAAGGGAGTTTGATTGATAAGGGATGTTTTTTTAGGGGGATTGATAAGGGATGTTACGTAAGCTTCAATAGCTTATAAGATATTGCAAGAGTTTATAAAATATATTGTGTCAAGAATGTATAAGTTATCAAAGTGGTTGAATAATTGAGCTTATTTGGCATCCAAATGCAACCTGCCTAATTCGAATTTCCCTTTAAATAACTCCAAAATTTATAAATTCAAACAAAATAGAGTGCTTATAAATAGAAAATCAAAGCTGAACCCTCTATATCAGTTCACAACTTCTAAAAACATCAAAATGAGCAAGAAAAAACTTGACGACAGATGAGAGGCAGTAGGTGGTTCAATTTCTTCTCAAGGGCAGCCTCAATGGAAAGCCGACAAAGGAGAAGATCTTAGAAGTCTATCTCAAGTATTCCAAAATTAGACACACCATTAATCTTCTTTGGGCTACATCAATGAAGCAACAAAACGAAGGTAAAGTGATTTATTTGCAAAGTGCAAAGATAAGAAACCCAAGAGCTAAAAGAATGCAAATTGACTTGGAATTACTCTCAAGTTTAGAGCTACAAAAACGCTCAACAGTTAGAAAATTAGCTCAAGGTTTTGACTTTTCTAAGAGCAGAATGGGAAGGTGGATTACTAGAAGGCTGATCAAAGCTCACACATCAGCCATAACTGCTCCAAATAAGACTAGAAGGTATCTTAGATAGGATTCAATCCCTACAGAATACCATAGGTATTGACATGTTCGAAGGTGCAAATGAGCTTGCGCAAATGGGTAGTGAAGACAATCAATAGATGCGATTTTTGTAAATGCAGCAAATCTTTTTGTAAATATCATAAAGTTTCTGTATTAATTATAAATACATATCCTCTTTTCGTAAATGCATACCATCTTTTTGTAAATACATTAAATATTTTTGTATGAAGCATGAATAATGCATTCACATTTAGAGGGTGTTTGGCTAAGCTTATTTTAAAGAGCTTATAAACTCTCGGAGCTTATAAGATGTAGTTTCTTAAGAGCTTATAAGTTGTCAAAGTGTTTGGATAATTGAACTTATAAGTTAGAGAGAGAATTTTTCGCTAGAGAGAGATTTTTTTTGCTAGAGAGAGAAAATCGAAAAGAAATGAAATTGAATGATATACGATGAAAATAATAAATTACAGATGAAAAATATTTGTAAAATGATTGTTGCATATGAGATTATAAAAAAATAAGTTGGGGTAGAAGAACTTATTTTTTGGGAAGCTTATAAGTTCTTGGAGCTAATTTTTTGAGCTTATTAGCTGTTTAGAAGTTTATTTTGCCAAACACTTTGAAGGAGCTTATAAGCTCCTAACCAGCTTATAAGCTGTTCTGAAGAACTTATAAGCTCAGCCAAACACCCTCTTAATGTACCCTCATTGCAATTATATGGAGCAGACATAGAAAAAAGAACCACAAATGAGGGCTACAAAACCACATCATAGACTGGAAAATAAGATCCATAAATAGTACTCCCTCCGTCCCACTATATGTGAGACCTTTTTTTTGGACACAGAAATTAAGAAAAGTGTATTTTGTTTGTAGGTGAAAAAGTGAAAATGTGTTTAAAGGGTAAAATTTTTACCAAAAAAGGAAAGAGTCTCACTTACAATGGGACACCTTAAATAGAAAGAGTCTCAGATACAATGGGACGGATGGAGTATAAGCTCAATTCTTATCATCCAGCACAAATAAGCCACACACTACACATAACTCCTACATCCAGACACTATGATGATCAATTAAACCCAAAGAGAAAAATCTAATCGGGGTGAAGTATACGGGAAGCAAAATCGGAAGCATAGACTCCAAGGTGAGAGAATTAGCCCATGGTTCTCTTTATTCTTGAATCTCGTCTTCGATCTCCGACATTCCCTTCATCAGCTCCGAACCACCAAAGCCACCAGACAAAGGAGAGTCGGTGTCAGCGAGTTTCGGTTGGTCAAGCACCGATTTCATGCGTTCTAGGCAAGAAAGCATATGTTTGCGGATGATTTATGCCTTAGCGATGGTTTTCTCAAAGATCTCAGACTTTGTCTGAGAAAAATCTTCACAAATCTTAGTTGTGTTCAGAGATATGTCATCACAGATCTCATACTTTTGGGGTAATGAGGTGGGGTTGTTCATCGTCACGAAAAGTGGAATTGGAGAAGTGAGGGAGTTCGAGTTGCAGAGAGAAAGAAACAAGAAGAGAGAATGTGTATACAACGAATAAGGCGGTGTATAAGAAACCCTAATAGAGGGTTAGGGTTATTAACTTGCTAATGGGCCCATCTGGAAATATACTTAAGATTTAATTTGTTTCTATTTTTGGGTTGGGCCATTGGTAGCTGATGAGGACTGAAATATGCACCAGCGCTGTGCTAAACATAACGGGAATATTTCTAGTTATGATTATTATTATTATCATTATTGTTATTGTGGTTATTTCTGATATTTGATACATGATTGCCCTGACTCTCGGCTTGGCTCAGCTCGGCTCTGCTTTCCAGCTCTGATGGTTCAATTTCAAGATGTAGATTAGAATAACAGGGCTTGGACTTGATTCATTTGGCTAATGGGCTTTAGGGGTCTAATGGGCCCAAGGGCCTTATGTTTATGTTCATGCTTATAAATAGGGACTGGATGCATAGATTAAGAAGATAGTCATTTTTCTTAGGCTACAACTTGTAAACTGTAAAAACACTCTCTCGGTGATAGTGGAAAACCCCCGTGGACGTAGGTCTTCTCGACCGAACCACGTAAATCCGGTGTCGTTTACTGCTTTTGTTGATCGTATTATTTCTCGTTTCACCAGGTAGTCATCGTTTACCACCAAATAATTTCTGCAATCTTGTCAAGAATCAAATGAGTATTGCAATAAATATGGCCGAACCACAAAGAACGAGTTAATATACTCAATTTCCTAAAGATCGAGTTTGGTGTAGCCACCACGCCTTAAATTAGAGATATTGATTATAAACTAAGAAAATAATAAATCAATTAAAATAGCAAACAAGATCTAAATAGAGAATAAAATGAACTTGGCTTGACCCTAGTCACTACTTTGATCATCGACACAAAAATAAATTAATTCTCATGGACCAACCATTTATAGGATACCGTGAATGCAGTTGACGTACCTCAATTCCTACTTAATTTATCGATAGTTAGTTGTAGACATCAGACCTAACTATTTTCCTTATTAAAACATAACCTACCTGGAAATGCCGAACCTATATTTAATGTTTCAATAACATTAATATGAAATAATCCAATTTAGACAAATTACCCAAGAAATGTAAGTAAGAATTTGTCTACCAATTTATTACTTACGACTGATACGATAGATTCGTCACTAATAAGCCCGATTCCAACAATTACGAATTGAGAAAACTAATTTACACTAATTTGAATTAACCACTCCATAAAACCACATTAAAACTCTCTACTCTGAAAGTAAATCAAAATTCAATTAAATTAATTAATAAATAATTATGACTCACAAATTTTAGATTAGTATGTCATTATTCTCACATAATCAAGAAAATTAGTTATTCATGCTATTGAAATAAAACTCAATTAAATAAAAAGAAAATATAATCGATAATATAAATAATTGAAATAAACATATTATTATCAATTAAACCGATCAAAATCTTTAGAACCAACGAACAAGTCTAACTATGAAACTAAAATAAAACCAAGGAAACAATCTCTAAAAAGGAATTAATCTCTACTGTCGCCGCCAATATTAATTCTCTAAGGCTAATTTTAAACATAGCCCCAATTTTTTCTATATAGCCTCTAATTAAAAATAATAATAATATTATTAAAAGTACTTTCATACCCTTGTAGCTTGAATCCACATTCTCTTACAATCGCTCGAACTTTCTTTTGTAGCCCCCTCCTTCTCTTATCTTTTATTCTCGCAATATCATTACCAGTTCGTCACACCAATAATCAAACCATTCATATAGAAAGAAATTGATAATCAAAAGCTTCATATTCAAGAAGGAACATATCCAGAATTATCAATTTAAGTATATGACAGAGGAACAAAAAATGATACTTGTCTCAAACAATTGACGAGCATTTGACCGAAAGAATCTACAATTTGTGCATAAATAAATTGATGTATTGAGTGGAAATACATAAATTGAAAACGAAATCATAAAATTGGTTGTCGTAATTCAAAAAGCTTTTAGGTGTAGAAATTAAATGAAGAAAAAATTGATGCTGAAATCCCCTTTGAAAATTTCCAACACATGGAAGAATCTTTCATATGAGTTTTCACGTAAACTAGTTTCTTGATTTACTTTATCTTCCTATCACTATTTTTTTATTGTTGAACGGGGACAAAGCAACGACGAAACTTCTTTGGGTTAATATTTTGAGTATTGGAGAATTAATCGTCACAAATAGTTAATCTATTCTACAAGGAATTGCGATGATGGTAGAAAAAGGGGTTGGAAGGTTGTAGGAGGCGGCTACACACTATAAAGTTCAAGTTTATACAAACGGTTCATGAATTTAAGCGTACATTCAATAATATTTATATTATTATTTTAATGTAGGAGGTTATATGGAGAGAATTGGGGGTTATGAATAAAACCACCCATTCTCTGATATCCAGTTCAGCCGCCAATATGGTTGATTGCCCCCAAAGTTAATTCCTCCCTCATCTAATAATTATACTAAGCCGCCAATATTATCCTACTGTTGTCCAAAATCCAAATCACTTAATGGGCCAAGGATAAAAGATGTAATTAAATCCTACCCCAAGAATTAGCTCGCCACTTGTGCATCTTTCGGGCTTTTCAAAATTACATTAAAAACTTTATTTTTCTCGATATCGTCGATATCAATCTCTTTTAATTTGTAGTTGTACTCTAAAAATCATCTAACTGTGTATATTAAATTTCATTAAAGTATAAAATATTTAAAAATATAAATAATTAAAATACACACATCAATCATTTCAAATGGAACAACTCAAAATGAAAAATAAGACATTACTAATGAGACGGAGGGAGTATTATTCATAAGATAAAAAAATATTGGAATTGAGAAATTCATTTTTTAAAAATCATTTTCACGAAAAGGATCAATGCTGATTTTTTATTTTCCCCTTGATGACTCAAACTTCTAACTTAATGGTTGGAGAGAAAGTGTTTTATCAATTGAATTGTAATTTTTTGTCTTTTAGAGATCCATAAGTTATTGGAGCTTATTTTCATAATTTATAAACTTATTAAAAACTTAGTTTGCCCAATACTTTTTAAAAGCTTATAAGTTATTAGTCTTACACAAAAACTTGGGTACAATCGGATGCACCGTACAATCGGGTTGACATGTACCCAGATCATGACTTGCATCCTGATCTGAACCCGCATTCTGACCCAAATCGTGTAAATTATATTATTCGGTTATACAAATGACACTGCATATAATTGACACTATTTGGTAGGACTGCTTATTTGGATATTGGGTATTGGTTATATCCAAATCAAACCAAAATTCGTCGGTTATCGGGTAACCAATACCCGATATTTGGCTAAATGGTACAGTTATGGGTATGAGTATTGAGATTTTTTGGTTATCGGGTATACCCGGTAACCGATTGGGTATACCCGTTTAACCGATTTAATTAATTTTGAAATTATAAAATATAATTTTATTAATATAAATATATTTCATTTGATATTTATAATATAACTATAACTTTACGTGAAATGAAATGTATCAATTTAAAAATTAATAATTAAATAAACTTATGAATAGTCAAAGTATAATAGAATAATCAATAATAAACTATTAAACTCCATTAAAATATTAACTCAACTCAATGAAATCATTAACTTGTTCATCGCATCATCACACGAGGAATTGTGAAAGTGGATTGATTAAATAAGTTCTATGAAATAGCTACAATTTAACATAACTAAATTTTTTAAATGGTATTTCGGTTACCCGTTTAACCGACTCATATAACCGTCACATTTAACCGGTAACCGAATACCGTTTGGGTTTGGATACGGGTAACATAAATGCTAAATTTTGGGTACGGGTACCCAAATTTTGGGTACGGTTATTCCGTACCCAACCCGTTCATCACCCCTACTATTCGGTTATATAAACACTGTAACATTTTAAAATGTTATAGTTTCATTTAAAATACTATAGTATCATTGGCAATCTTATAGTGTCAATTACAGGAAGTGTCATTTATATTTCTGAATAATGTCAATTATACACAGTGTCATTTACAATATTATAGAGTTATTTATACGCAGTATCATTTGTATAACATAACAGTGTCAATTACAGACAATGTCATTTGTATAATTGAATAGTGTCATTTACACGATTTGGATCAGGATGCGAATTCGAAACAAAATGGGAATCATGATTTGAGTGCGGATCAATTCGATTTATGGTATACTCGATTTTATCCAACACCACCTCTTAGTCTTAACCAACTTAGAAGCTTGGCTAAACACCCCTTATATCTACGAATATAGTTACATTGGGCATGTTAACATATTACCGGATCAATCAAAACGTATTGTTGTGTGAGAGCAGCATGATAAAATTATTTGAGATTATTTGTCAGTCGATTATCTTTCTTCTTTCTCCAAATACCCAAAATATTTGTGATTTTAATAATAAAAGTGGATAGAAAAATATTTTTCTTATCAAAATGATGGAGAAAACATTCTTCAAATCCTAAACGACTAGTTTAACATGCCCCCCATAATTTCCTAACCTCGTGTCATATAACAAAGCTTCATATAGACTTTGACCGCATTCCATGAATCTATTGACCACATGGAACTAGATTGCTTTTTGGTTGCATCGTCATCATTGGTCGTATTATTTCCATTCGATTATTTAAATTAACAATTGACTAAGTTTGAATTATATATAATTCTGTATTCAAGATATTATAATTACTTAGCCTCGTTGGGGTTTGAAAGAGACAATGTTTGTATGCTGTCAATGACTCAATATATATGATGTTGTGTAGGTTGGACTTGTTTGCTGCATTTTTTATTTTCAAATTCACACTATTGTCAATATAAATATACAATATAAAGTCTTAATAATCCGACTAGCCTTTTCAATCTGGGATTTTTGAACTTTTTTGGTTCGAAGTAAAATCGATCCGACTCTTTTTTTTTTTTTTTTTTTTCTTTCTTTCGAATCTCTCTTTTTTAGTGTAATTCAATCCCAATTTCAAATGCCTCAAATTCGATTAGTTTCGAATCCACAGCTATTAGCACTAGAGCGGACAAAATTAGCTCGGCTCAACATATTCGGATTTAGAGCTAATTTTGATTAAGAGAATACAGATTCGAAAAAAATAAAGTCTAAAATACTCGTCCAACACAACTATCGCGTCGATCAGGCTTTAAAGCTAAAAGGTCCAGATTTTCAGATTAAAAAACCCACCCAATACTTTTTTTTTTTGATCAGTAAAGTAAAACTTTTATTGAAAGAAAATGGATCAAGGCATCAGGAATGCCAATCAAAACAATAAAACAAGTTTGAAGTCTTTGGAACACCAAGAAGTAAAAGGAATTCCTAACTCCACTATTTTGTAGGCCTCGTTCCAACTCCAAAGTCTCCCCTTAATCTGTAATACAAATCTATCAATATCTCAAGCCTTGTCCTGAAAACGACTACCATTCCTGCTTTCCCAGAGCAACCACACCGTTCCAACCCACAAAGCTTTAAGCAGTCTTCTTTCTCTCTTCTTTTTTCCAGCCGCAATGAAAGAAATGAAGTGTTGAAAGATACCTCTCGGATTTGCCGTTTTGATGTCGAGCCATTGAAAGATCTGGTCCCACACCGCCGCTGCTTTCGGACAATGGAGGAACAGGTGTTCCGTCGTTTCCTCACTAGAAACACATGCATTGCACCATCTCTCCTCCACGCTGATCTGGACATTTCTTCTACTCAAATTATCACATGTTGCCAATCTGTTTCTAAGACATCTCCATGCCGTCACCTTGGCTTTATTTGGTGTTGGGGCCTTCCAAACCTTTGCCATCTCCAAAGGTAAAACTTGTTGCTCCATTCTTGTTTTTGCCACAATTTCATATGCCGACTTGATTGTGAAGCATCCATCTGTTGTCGCCTTCCAGTTCCATCCGTCTGTTACACCTACACAAGGAACAGAATCAGCAATCACCAACCGGAGATCCTCCTCAAGCCCTTTCTCCCTCTCCCTTAACTCCCTCCTCCACTCCAACCTCCATACCCACGACCCTCCCTCCCAAAACCCGCTTTCACCAACCAGCCTTTTCTTGTTTAGGCTCAAATTGTACAATCTCGGAAACACAAACTTAAGGGGTTTGTCTACCACCCACACATCCTCCCAGAAGCTGATCTCAAGCCCATCCCCAACTCTTCGCCTCAAATTATTGATGAACCACCGATCTCTCATTCCTCCTCCCTTATCTACAATTTTTTGCCACCACCCTTTCTGTCCACCTCTTCCCGCCACCGAACATTCTCCCCCTTCCCCCCACACTAGCTCCCCATAAAGCGATTTGATCACCCTTACCCACAGAGCTTTCCCCTCCCCCAAAAACCTCCAGAGCCACTTACTTAACAGCACTTGATTAAACCAATCAATATTCCGAAACCCCAGACCACCTGAATCCTTGTTGAGGCACAAGGCATTCCACTTAAACCAGGTGATACCGCACGTCTGTGTACCTCCTCCCCACAAAAATTTTGAGAACAGTGAATTAAGTTCCTTAATCACCGCTTTAGGTATGAAAGCGAGGGATAATTGATAAACCGGGATGGATTGCAACACCGACTTGACTAGAGTAATTCGTCCTGCCAGCGAAAGATGTCTCTTCTTCCAGCTTGCCACTTTGTTTGAAACTTTTTCAACCAAAAACTTCCAATCTCCAACACCATTGCTGCGCCCCCCCACTTTAGTACCCAAGTAGTTGCACGGAAAGGATCCGATCTTGCACATGAGGAGCGATGCCCATCTCCTCTCAACTGCGTCATCCACTCCCACTGTCAGAAGACAACTTTTGTCAAAATTTACCGCTAAACCCGAGACAAACTGGAAGAGAATCAGGAGTTTCTTCACGCTCTCCATATTTCTGTCATCTGCCTCCAACAAGAAGATAGTATCGTCCGCGTACTGCAGATGTGAAATGGGCACTTTATCCTTGCCAATCTTCGCCGGAACCAGGAGCTGCCTCTCCGCTGCTCTTTCAATGAACTCGTTGAGGCCTTCTGCCACGATAAGGAAAAGGAAAGGTGACAACGGGTCACCCTGTCTCAAACCTCTCTCCATTTTGAAGTCTCCCGTCGATGACCCGTTCACCAATACACTTGCCGTTCCAGATTCCAGACTCCCTTTAATCCACTTCCTCCAAAGTCCGTCAAAGTTAAGTCGACTGAGAAGCATATCCAAGAAATCCCATTGCACAGAGTCGTATGCTTTTGCGAAGTCAATCTTGAAGAAAATACGACCCACTCTCTTCTTTTTTGCCTCAAAAATAGCTTCATTCAGGATAACCACCCCATCCAGGATGAAGCGACCCTTGACAAACGCACTTTGATTATCAGAAATGATCGACCCCATAACCCTCTTCAATCTGTCAGCCAGGATTTTAGCCACAATTTTATACAAGCTGGTGATAAGAGAAATTGGGCGAAAATCATCGATCGACCCAGCCCCTTCTTTCTTCGGAATCAAAACAATAAAAGAGGCGTTACCACCTTTCGGTATGTTCCCATTTTCGTGAAATTCCTTCAAAACCTGGAGTAAGTCCTCTTTAACCACGTGCCACGCCGCTCTCCAGAATGTGAAGTTAAATCCATCGGGTCCCGGACTCTTGTCTCCACAACAGCTCCACACTGCTTCTTTAATCTCGTCCAGATGAAAATCCCTGATCAGCCAATGCCTCTCTTCATTTGAAATTCTCCTCCTCATGAAGTCCAAGGGGAAATCAGGCATCTGTCGTTCTTTCCTTTTGAAAAAAGCTTCAAAATGATTTCTCACTCTTGCTTTAACCTCTTCCGGTTTAGATATCCACGAGTTTTCAAAGAGCATTCCGCCAATCTCATTTTTAATCCGTCTCCCACGAATTGCCCTATGGAAAAAACCCGAATTTGTGTCTCCTTCTTTGAGCCATTTGAGTTTAGCTTTCTGTTGCAGCATCAACTGCTTATTCTTGAGTTGAAGGGAGAGCAGGGCTTGAATCTCATTTCTCCTAATCACCTCTGATTCTTCAAGACCTCTCTGCTCGTCCACCTTATCCTTCTCTTGAAGTTCCTTCTGAAGTTCTTGAATTTTGTAGTCAATGTCACCGAAAGAAGTCCGATTCCACACCTTCAAGGCCTCTTTAACTTTCTTCAATTTCTCCTTAACCACAAAAAAACTCCATCCCCCCACATTAGTCACCGTCCACACCTGCTTGACCATCTCCTCGAACTCCGAATGATTCACCCATGCATTGAGGAATCGAAAAGGTCTTGGTCCCCAATCTTCCGATCTTGTAGTGAGAATAATCGGACAATGATCCGAAATTGAACGTTGAAGTCCTCGTGCCGACGTCCCTTCCCAAGCAGCCAGCCAATTCTCATTAACGAGGAAGCGATCAATCTTACTCTTGCACTTTCCATTTGGTTTGTACCAGGTAAATTTCCGACCTTGAGTTTTAATTTCCTCCAGATCGTTCCCCCGGATAAATTCTTCAAAACTTCTTGCATCAGCTACTCCAAACGCCTCCCCACTGCCCACACGTTCATCCCTCCTCCTAACTGAGTTAAAGTCTCCCAAGATACAGACACTCCTATCCGTATTTTGTTCCACAATTGAGCTTAAGGCATCCCACAAGATCCGCTTTTCCCCTGAGCCGACTGGTGCGTACACATTGATGATGCAACATAAGATATCACCCTCCTTGTACCTACCATTCACCACCACCGCCCCCGGTAAATCCCACGTACTAGAGGCTTCAAACACCTCCCTATTCCACAAGCAAACAATTCCTCCAGCCCTTCCCTCCGAATTCCTAATCGCTATGTCTGTATAATTAGACCCCCACCAAGATTTACAGAACAAGTCCCTAAACACCTCCATCTTTGTCTCCTGTAAGCAACAAAAATCGATCTTCTGCCCTTTCACCAAATCAGTAACATCTCTCTGCTTCGCAACACTCCCCAAGCCCCGAATGTTATAAGATAACAAATTCATTAAACATTCCTCAAAATACTCCCAGCATTTTCGCAAGAAAGAAAATTACCTTGCACCTCAATCTGTCGAATGGCTATAATGAAGATTGAAAATCAATTTTTGGCCCATAATCTTAAAACATCAAAATATGGCCATTAATTAGGTGGTATGTCTAATTTGCCCTTTTTACTCAGCCGCTGGGGTGATTGCGTGATTGCTGAATGATTGCGCGGTCGCTGGAAGCTTATGGGTGAGTTGCGCGCTCGCGGGGAAAAACCAGCGCCCGCTGCGCGTATGACACTTATGGCACTATTAGTGCCATAAGTGCCAAAAGAACCATTTTAAACACTTCCCTGTAGGGTTTAGATGTTCCATTTAGGGTTTACATTATCTATTTAGGGTTTAGATGATCCATTTATGATTTCTTGATTCTATTATTGTTGTTTCTGTTACACGTATGACACTTATGACACTATTAGTGCCATAAGTGCCAAAATGACCATTTTACTTGGTTTTATTTTGGATTTTCGTTGGCACTATTAGTGCCATAAGTGCCAACGGAAATCCAAAATAAAACCAAAGTAAAATTTTGGCACTTATGGCACTAATAGTGCCATAAGTGTCTAACCCGACCCGGCACGCGACCCGCGCGCCTGATCCTACTCGGTCCGCCTCATTAAGGGTAAAAACGTCCAAATCAATAAAATGACCAAATTTTATGTTTTTTCAATGTGTAGCCATAAATTGTGTTTTATACTTCATTTAGACTACTTCAAAATTTTACTCTATATATATATTACATCTTTTAATTATATATAATAATGGCTTTATATATCATTAATTTTTAAAATTAATTTATACACTCAACCAAAATTTTAGAACCTTCTCTGGAATCTAGACAATTCACTGGGTCTTCAGAATTTTATCAGATCGAACTTCATCGGGTTAAACCCCTCTAAAAATAATAAAATAAATGAAATTGAACCAATAAAAATAAATCTAATTTAAAAGTATTGTTATTTAAATTAAATTTATTTTTATTGATTGAACTTCGTTAATACTGAGGTTTTATATAACTCAGTCCAATTGATTTTCGAACGATCGGATTGGGTCCGATAAAACTCCAAAGACCCGGTTTGTTGTCTAAATTCCGGAGAGGGTTTTTAAAATTTGGTTGGTTGTATAAACTAATTATAAAAATTAATGCAAAAAAAAAAATCAGTTTATAGGTCAGTAAAATATCTAGAGGTGGTCTCTTGTACATCCGGGTATACCGTACACCCAGATTGTACCCGACCTGAATCCTGACCCAGTTAAACTATCATAACTCATTTTTTCTTAAAATGACACTGACACTAACATGATCTTAGAATGACACTAACAATATTTTATTTTACAAATGACATTATTTTGAAAATAACACTAACACTATTTTGTTTTATAAAGGGTAAATATCATATTAAACCTTGAACTATTCCCACTTTATCACAAATACCCTGAAACTTTTGAAATGTTCTCTAAACCCTCAAAGTATCAGAGTTTTACCAAATATATCCCGCATCTTTTTTCCGGCCACCGGAAGCGTGACGTGGCTCGCCGGATGCCACAATGTAATTTAAGATCTATTTTTTTTTAATCCATGTCATTTTATAATATCTTTATTTAATCCATGTCATTTATTTTTTTCTAAACAACCCAAAATTGCAAACAACACAACCATCATCATCATTCGGTTCTTCTTAATATTTTGTATCCCCAAAACCTTCTTCTACGCTATTGTGTATACTGCTGCCTCTCTGCTTCCTCTTCCCTACACAATGTGATGCATAGTCACATGGCGCTTCTACCATATCCCAGTGCGGACTAATTGTCTCACATTTCTTCACCTAATCAATTCAAAATTCAGTCAATATTTCATCAAAATCTACCACATACTGCCATTACTCAGAAAAAATTCCTATAATTAATCCAACAGATGCAATCATAAAGATAAGCAACTCAAAGCTAAATGCACACTAATTGAGTTATTATCATTGAAATGATCAAAATCGGTCAATTTAAGTAACACACCTCCTTCCTCGTCACGTGCCCAATGAATTTCTCCCCAGGTAACGCGCGGTCGCACATGACGATGAATCCGGTTCCGACGACCTTGCACAAGCCCTTGCCTTTGAAAGCTAAGCTCTCGCACACGAGCTCCAGCAGCTGGCCTCTCTTCGGGTAATACGCCGCCGTAGTTTTCTCCGCGCTTGTGCTGATTGGAGGTGCGTTTCTTCAGGAAGACAACCGTGAATTTGAATTATAGCCTGTTTAGAATAGGTTTTAATTTCCAAGTGTACAAAATGACATGGATTAAATAAAGATATTATAAAATGACATGAATTAAAAGAAATAGATTTTAAATTACATTGTGGCATCCGTTGAGCCACGTCACACTTTCGGTGGTCGGAAAAAAGAAGCGGGATATATTTGATAAAACTCTGATACTTTAAGGGTTTAGAGAACATTTCGAAAGTTTCAGGGTATTTTTGATAAAGCGGGAATAGTTCAAGGTTTAATATGATATTTACCCTTTTATAAATGATACTATTTCGAAAATGACACTAACACTACATGTAAATGACACTAACACTATATCGAAATAACACTAATATTTGACATTCGGATAGGATAGCTCAATTAAGTCAAATCCGAATTAAAATTCGAATCGAGTACGATCCGAGTGTGTCGTACACCCGTACACCCGGGTGTGTACGCAAGTTTTTGTGAAATATCTATTCAAATTAAGTAATCGAAAAGTCGTTACATTCTCAAAAAGTAAAAAAGACGAAAAGTCGTTATACCGCCATAGAATAACTTTTTCTTACATTCACATGAAGCAACTGTTCCCCACGTGGCATTTACTTTGGCCAACATGGTTTAGCATTGTTAATGCTCAATGACATCCTTTTTGGCTGTGGCTGTTTCAAACTTTCAAGTTTAGATTCGTATAAAAGCACAATTAGGGTTAATTAGGTCTTTTAACACATGATTTTATACTTTACTCCCAGAGATGACGTGCACTCACACGTAAAAAGAAATTATTTTAATGAATTAATTTTTATGAGTGTAAATTTATATTCCATCTGTCCATAATTTAATGCCCTATTTGCCTTTAAAAATCTGTCCACAATTTAATGTCATATTCTGTTTTTTGTAATATTTTACTCTTATTCTTTTACTATATTTACTACCATTTGCCACTAATGGACTCACCTTAAAACACCTTTATCATTTTTATATTCTATATTTACTATACTTTATCACTAGTGGACTCACTCACAACACCTTTATCACTTTAGTCAACTATCTTTATCACTTTAGTCAACTAACGATTATATTTCATCCACATCACATTTTTTAGCTTTATTAGTCTCCGTGCCCACACCAAAATGGGGCATTAAATCATGGACGAAGGGAGTATTTTATTTTATAGCAATATTTATCATTTTAATGTATTTTTTGAACCAATTATTGGTTATTTTTTAAAAAGTATAATATCATAGAACTCATAAAATTAAAACAAAAAATTAAATTTAGTATAAAAAAATTAATTTTAATTAATTAAACATAACCTAATTTTATCGTCATATTTATTTTATAGGTTTCATCTTTGCATAATTAATTTTAATTTTAAATATTCTAGCACAATTAAACTTCTAAATAAACTATTAAGTAATCCTTTGTATTTTAATTCTAAATTATTAAAATTATATAATAAAAAATAATAGTAACTTATATGATGAAGAGTCCTAATGGATACTACTACTTAAATAACTAATAAAATATAGAAGGTAAACCATAATGAATTTATAGATATATTATATGTATAATATATTAAATTACACAATTAACCTTAAATTAAGTATATATAAGGGATATAATAAGCAAATCATTTTTTGTAAAACAATGCTCTTTTATAATAGGTATAGTTTGATTTTTCTAGAAATACCCAAGGGGGGTGGGATTAAGAGAAATCTCGACCTATAAATAACAAATTAATCAGTATCTCATACATGACGATGGGAAAAAACTACAATGTCCAACGAAACAGACAGGTACAAGCAAAAAATAGCAGAACTAAAGACATACATGGACATAGTTCAAAAGTGACTACATCTAAAAAATAAAGGCATAATATCACCCAGCGAATGACAAAACATGAAAAGAAGCTAACTCTCATCAAGGAACACAATCTAAAGTTAGGATAACCAAATTGGTCTATCCTAACAAGAGCCAAGAAGTAACTAAGGGTAGTATACTGGTCAAATGTAGTGAGAGTCGGGGTTTGATGCCCTCTTCTCGCCATAAAATCTGCAGGTCGGTTGGCCTCTATGTGGATACGAGAGAAACAGGCCCGTAGATTATGAAGAATCTATCGAATCTCGGTGATAGTATGACGAACACTAGTTAGACCGTGTTGCCCGGTAGACATGAGGGTAACAAAGACAACAACATCCATCTCAACCCAGATATGTGAGGAAAAATCCATCGGCAATCGAAGGTCCTCAAGAAGAGCAGAAAACTCGACCTCGAAGCTCAAAGTAGCAAGAAATGAGGTACAAAACACTGAAAGAAGAGCTCTAGTATGATCACGAACAAATCCTCCTTTTGCAGCTCACTTAGTCTGTGCATCAAAAGAACCATCTGTGTTTATCTTCACCCATATAGCATCATGTGGATGCCAATGAATCATAGTGGAACGAAGGACCCGCCTCATAGGTGAAGCTGCTAAATCTGCCCGAGGAGCACATCGACGCTAATGAGCCACGGTGAGTTCTCCTGCCACAACAAGGAAACCGAAATGATGAATAATCTGCCAAATAACATGAGAAGCTCGGAAAAGAATAGCTCTATGCATGAGACTATTCATCTTCGTCCACATGAACCACATAATGAGGCAACTCAGTGTCACGACCGGACCTAATTAAGGATAATTAAGCCGGGGAAACCGTGACTAATGGAGGGAGATTAGAAGCGGGGTAGAAAGGGGAATATTCAAACAAGAAAGGATCGCAGTATCATTGTTAACAACAGGGATATTTATAATATAACGGAGTTTTAGTCGTATAGACTCAAATAACTAGTAAGTTCGGATAACTCCGACTTATCCAAAATAACATAAAAATTCTGAGTACGCAGCGGAATAAGGTTCTGATTACATGTATGAAGACATGTAACCCTAGAGTTTTTCATAGCATATAATATAGCGACGAAAGAGGATTCCACTCGTCACTTCATCACCATCGTCTACTGCTCAACCTGCACATTTAGAAATACATGCAGGGCTGAGTACAAAGGTACTCAGTGGGCACATATGCCTACTATGAAATATAACATGCTTCGTAAAGATTTAAATTGTCATGCCATCATAAACAGTACAGCAAGGGGTTTTTCGCTAAAAAGGCCCAAGCTTACTAAATTCAGTTGTGATTCTTAAAGTTCGACTGCAGTCTAAGTTCTCTTGTAATCTATCATATCTGGAACTGTGTGCCGGAGAGGTGGCCACCTCTCACGGTCACTTGACCGGCCAACCCGCTAGATGACTCACGGTCACTGGTGTACACTAGCCCTGGCAGGATAGCTATCAACTGCTCAAGACCCGAATTCGATTACATGATAAAAGTCACATCAGATAGATATCATACTGAAATTTAAATATTTTATGGCAAGACAATATTTGAAATAACTTCAATTAATTTAATCATGAAATAACTTGCTTGAACGTAATATTTAAACTCATTTGATATATATGAAAGTAATGCCCACCTGATAGTAGAGCTTTGCTACAGATTAGTGACTCCTTGACGAGCTCTTATTCTTGCGTTCGACCTTTAATCCGAGAAAATAACGTAAGACTTTAAATCGAGGGAAAATTCTCAATTAAATGAGAATGCGTAATTTAACTATGCATGAATCTCGTATGCATGAACTGTTATTCTGAGATACTAATCAGGGAATTTCTATTGTTAATCCAGATTATCGGATTTAAACAAAAACTAAGTCTCGTCTCATGAAGCCGGATAATTAACAAAATTAATCCTTTCTCTTCGGGGTGTTCTAATCCGTCAATTAAATAAACCCCCGCTCCTCGTAGTCAATAGAAAATAAATAAATACTTCAGCTTATTCGCTTTATAACCTCATAATTAATCGGGCTTAATAAATAGGAACGAGTAATGTTATAAGATTAAATAATTAAAAGGCTCAACATAAGGCAGCCTAATAATTAATTAAATAGAAGTGGGCTTGAATAATTAACATGAGAGGCCCAGTTGAAATAATTCATCGGCTCAAGTAATTAAATAAATCTTGGCCCAATAAATAAATAATTTGATTAGCTGGGCTCAATTAAATAAATCAAACGAGGCCCAACGAAGATAATATAACAGCCCAATAAAATAGATGGGCTTCAATTTAAATAAATTCGGCCCAATGAAATAATGTAATAGAGACCCATCTGAGTAAAATAAATAAGGCCCAACTGAAATAAATTAACCAAGGCCCAACTGAAATAAAATAATCAAGGCCCAACTGAAATAATACATCAGTCCAAATAAGTGAATAATCAAAGGCCCATATAAATAAATTCAGAGGCCCAATCAGTAATTACAATCGGCCCATATAAATAAAATCAGATGCCCAATTCATAATTTAAAATCGGCCCATATTACAATAAAGAAAGCCCAATTAAAATAAAAGAGCCCAAATGAAAAAAATAAGTGAAAGAAGCCCAATAAAATTAAAATTAATCAAGCCCATTCTCTCTCTTCTCAAAAACTGTCGGTCCTCCTCTTTCTCTCTCTCTGTTGGAGCCGTTCACCCCAAAGCCAATCTCTCTCTCTCTCTATCCGTCTCCAGCCGAGGCGGGCGTCGCCGCCGCTGCCGGCGCGGCCGTGCCTGGCAGAGGGCGGCACACCTTGCCGTCTCACTCTCCTCTCTCTCTCAAGGAGCTGCTCGCCCCTTCCTCTCCAGCCTGCTCGTTCGGCGCCCCTCAAAATCCGGTCGGTTCCACCTTCTCCGGCGGTCCAGCCATCGTCCGCTATCACCGGCGTCGGCCTTCTACACGTCTAGCCCAACGCCCCCTTTTCTCTTCATCGCAGAGCCCTAAATCGGGCCATGGATCTGAAATATCATCGTTGCCGCTGTTGCTACTCTTTCGTCCGGAATCCAGCGACTCAAACGGCGCCGGTCGTCGTCCGGGAGTGGCTGCTGCTTCGCCTGGAGTCGCCGCCGACTGGAGTTGCTGCTGCTCCGGTCCTGGTACCGGTCTTCTTCTTCTCCCCCTAGATCGGTAACGCCGTAGCTGTCGCCTTCAAGTCTTGGTGAGGCCGAGAGAGTTCGCCCCTGTCACCGTTATCGTCACTCAGTCCCCACCGGACGAGGCAGTCGGCCCTTTTCTTTCCCGGCGTCGTTCAGCTTCCGCCAGCTCCGTCCGGCGTCGGGGTTTGGCAGTTGCTTGGGCAGTCGGCCCTTATTCTCCAAAGCTAAGTTTAACTTCTATGCTATTATAAATCCTCGTTCGTGAATCTCTTGATGAACTATAGCTATCAAAGTGTAATATACACCCATTTCCTGAAGCTTTTGTTCTATGTCGATTATGCAAGGGTTCTACTAGCTATAGTGGCTTGTTTCTGTACCAAGAGTTTCTTAGTGCCTTGTGAAGGAAACATAGGTAAAAATTGATTTCGTGATTGCTTAATCTATGCATATATATACACACCTGTATACTATGTATTTCCTTTTAAACATATGCTTGATGATATGATATATGAACTGGAGCTGAGCTTAGTATATACCTGCTATGCTTGGTGTTGGTGGCTGTTTGTTGCTATTGAATTCAATGAGAAATTTAGGCTTGTAATTGATGTTGGCTGCTGTGGTGTTACTAGATGAACTGGAATAGCTCTGAAATAATTCAAGATTGATGTTCTTGTATTAATGCAGGTGGAATATGGAAAAAGGTGATGAAGAAAGTTGAAGAAAGCCTACTTCCTTGAAGTTTGGCAGCAGTGCAGTAAATGATTTCTTCCTCCAATGCTTCGAGTGTTGGGGTACTACTGGACTGGAGCAGCTTGAAATCTTGGCAAAGTAGTTAAGCCAAGTCTTCCTTCTCTTTGTGATTGCCGGTGCGAAATGGAAGGAATGGGTGAAGTGTTGGAGTTGGTGGGGAAAAATGTAGTGGAGAAGTTGGTGGAGTGGAAGAGTAGGTGTAGTGGTGGGGAAGCAAATGGTGTAGAGAAGTGGGGAACAAAAATTAATGGAAAGAAAAAGAAAGAAAAAAAATGTAGAGAAGAATTAATGATGTATTTTCTATGTCTCGGTGATTCTGTAACTGTAATAAAATACTGGCTTCGATTCTGGTTGATACTGTATTTACATAAATCTCGATTTCGACATGTGATATCTCTCTAAAATCGATAAGTTATAAAATGAATTTAAATTAAATCCGTAGATTTAATTCGTTCGTTGTTCTGATATCTAAATTAAATCCGCAGATTTAATTAACTTCTTGAGTCGGAAATAATTCACGACCTAAGTAAAAATAAAATAAAATTTCATCTCGCTTAAATAAATAACGTGACTTTGCTAAGTCAGTTATAACTCTGAAATAATATCATTGACTGCTTTAACAATATAAATTCAGGATCATAAGCTGAATTCATATCAGGATAATAACCGTTTTCATTTACTGATGAACAAAAATAAACACTTATTACTGGATTTAAAATATATAAAAGAGCGGGTCACTACATACTACCCCTCTTAACAAAAATTTCGTCCCGAAATTTGCATATTTCTTCTAAAACAGTTCGGGGTATTTCTCCTTCATTTTGTCTTCAAGCTCCCACGTGGCTTCCTCTTGTCCGTGGTGTCTCCATAAGACTTTCACTGATGTGATTGCCTTATTCCTGAGTTGTTGTACTTTTCGATCTAGAATGGCCTCTGGTCTCTCTTCATAACTCAAGTCTGGGCAAAGGATCATCTCTTTTTGGTGGATTATGTGCTTTGGATCGAAAACGTATTTTCTGAGTTGTGATACGTGGAAAACATTGTGAACGTTTCCAAAACTTGGCGGTAACGCCCACCTATAGGCTACTGTGCCTATTCTCTCCAAAATTTCATAAGGTCCTACGAATCGGGGTCTAAGTTTTCCCTTGACACCAAACCTAGTTATCCCCTTGGTAAGAGATACCTTTAGGAAGACCTTGTCTCCTATTTCAAAACGTAACTCAGTTCGACGTGCATCAGCGTAAGATTTCTGTCTATCTTGTGCCTCCTTTATTCGCCCTCTGATCTGGCGGACTATCTCCACCATCTCATTGACTATGTCTGGTCCTAAAACTTTTCTCTCACCCACTTCATCCCAATAAAGCGGTGATCTACATTTTCTTCCATATAATGCCTCATATGGTGTCATATCGATAGTCGCCTGGTAACTGTTATTATAGGCAAATTCAATCAACGGGAGCACTGCTTCCCAACTTCCACCCCTGTCTAACACCACTGTTCTCAACATATCTTCGAGGGTCTGAATTGTCCTTTCAGACTGCCCGTCTGTCTGCGGGTGGAAGGCGGTGCTAAAATTTAGTCTCGTGCCTAACTCTTTCTGTAAGCTCATCCAAAATCTAGATGTGAACTTCGAGTCTCGATCTGATGTGATTGACACGGGTACACCGTGTAAGCGTACAATCTCTCGAACATACAACTGAGCTAGCTTGTCTGACCCGTGTGTGATCGGTATTAGTATAAAATGAGCACATTTTGTGAGTCGATCCACTATTACCCAAATGGCAGTATTTCCTCTCTTTGTTTTGGGCAAACTGGTCACAAAATCCATTGCTATGTGCTTCCACTTCCATTCTGGGATTTCCAATGGTTGTAGCTTTCCATATGGCCTTTGGTGTAGGGCTTTCACTTGTTGGCAAGCTAGGCATCTTTCTACAAAGGATGCTATGTCTCTTTTCATGCATTCCCACCAAAAATGCTTCTTTAGATCTTGATACATCTTAGTGCTCCCCGGGTGGGCAGTATAAGGGGTATCGTGAGCTTCACTCATGATTTTATCCTTAAGTTCATTATCGTGGGGGATGCATATCCTTCTCTCAAAGAGGATAGCATTATCTGATGCTTCTTGATAATTCTTGACGCCTCATTTCCTTACCGCTTCCCGTAGTTTCTCCATTTTCTCGTCTTTTCTTTGTGCTTCTACGATCGTCTTCCTCAAGTTAGGTACCGTTTCCACAACGCTTGCTATCGTCCCTGGTGGTTTAACCACTTCTATGCTCATTTTGCTAAATTCCCTTATGATCACCGTCTCTCGAGTGATGAGAGCTCCCAATTTAGATTAGGTCTTACGACTCAATGCATCAGCCACTACGTTGGCCTTGCCTGTGTGGTAGTTAATACCACAGTCATAGTCTTTCACTAGTTCGAGCCATCTCCTCTGTCTCATGTTGAGGTCCTTTTTCTCCAAAAAGTATTTCAAGCTTTTGTGGTCTGTGAATATCTCACACCTAACTCCATATAGGTGGTGTCTCCAAATCTTCAGCGCATGCACCAATGCAGCTAACTCCAGATCATGAGTCGGGTAATTCAGTTCATGTGGCCTAAGCTGTCGTGACGCGTATGCTATCACTTTTCCTTCTTGCATTAGTACACAACCGAGTCCATTTTTTTTTTTTTTTTTGACGCGTCCGTGTAGATCACATATTCCTTGTCAGCTGTTGGGACGGCTAACACTGGTGCCGTAGTTAACTTCTCCTTAAGTTCTTGGAAGCTCTTCTCGCACTCCTCTGTCCAAGAGAATTTTATTCCCTTCCTGAGTAGTTGCGTCATTGGCCTTGCAATTTTGGAAAATCCTTCCATAAACTTCCGATAGTAACCTGCCAATCCTAAGAAACTTCTTATCTCATTAGGATTAGTAGGCGATCTCCATTCGCGCACCGCTTGCACCTTCTCAGGGTCCACTTTAATCCCTTCTGATGACACAATATGTCCTAAAAACGTGACTTCGTTGAGCCAAAACTCGCACTTGCTGAATTTGGCATAAAGGCGCTCCGTCCTCAACGTTTCTAGGACAATTCTCAGATGTTCCTCATGGTCTTTCTCGTTCTTCGAGTAGATCAGGATGTCATCTATGAATACCAAGACAAATTTGTCTAAGTACGGATGGAACACTCGATTCATGAGGTCCATGAACACGGCTGGCGCATTAGTTAGCCCGAATGGCACAACTACAAATTTGTAGTGGCCATACCTAGTTCAAAATGCCGTCTTAGGTACGTCTTCTGGTCGAATCTTCAGCTGGTGATACCCAGACCGCAAATCAATCTTCGAGAACACGCTTGCTCCCTTGAGCTGGTCAAAGAGGTCATCTATCCTTGGTAAAGGATATTTGTTCTTCAGTGTCACTTTGTTCAGTTCCCTATAGTCTATGCACATTCGCAATGTGCCATCCTTTTTCTTCACAAAAAGTACGGGTGCACCCCAAGGTGATACACTTGGCCTAATGAATCCAAGTTCCAAAAGTTCTTGCAGTTGTATCTTGAGTTCTTCCAACTCTTTAGGAGCCATCCGGTACGGTGCCTTTGATATGGGAGCTGCCCCGGGCTCCAAATCAATGGTAAACTCAATTGGTCTGTCCGGTGGTGGCCCTGGCAGAATCTCTGGAAATACTTCTGAAAAGTCCCGTACAATTGCTACATCTTCTATGCTCCTTTCAGTTCCTAGTTCTCCGTGCAAGTATACGAGGTAAGCTGGGTATCCTATCTTCATCATTTTCGTTGCTTGTAGGGCGGAGATGATCATCTTTCTTCTCCCCATGCTAATTCCGTGGAAATGTGACAGCTCTCTTCCTGGGGTCGAAACGATATCCGTCTTTCGTTACAAAGGATGGTGGCATAGTTCTCGGCTAGCCAATCCATTCCTAGGATTATGTCCACATCTCTCATCGGTATAACATATGAGTTGTGCACCACCATCTTGAGTGATCCTATGTTCAATTCTAAGTTCAAGCACACATGTTTGACTATCGTCATCCCTCCTATAGGTGATGATATACTCAACTCCTGGTCAGCTCTTTCCATTTTAAGTTTTAAGGTGTCGACACATGTACTTGAAATGAAAGTATGCGATGCGCCCGTATCAAACAGAAGTACGACATGGGTATTAAGTAGCATGCCCATACCTGCCAGGTTTCCCTGGTTGTTCTCGGGCTGTTTCTGCCTCATAGCATAGGCTCTAGCATGATGAGGTTTTTTTCATGTTGTTTCTGTTGTCGCTGCTGTTGTTGGCGGGCCTGTTGCTGATACTGTTGTTGAGGTTGTGGTTGGTACTGTAGCTGTTGGTGCTGCTGTGGCTGCTGATACTGTGGTTGCTGCCTTGGGTATGGTTGGGGCAAAGCTTGAATTGCTCGCAGATGCGGAGCCTGGATAGGTGGGTTTGGCCTTGAACTCGTTCCATGTTGCTTATTCGGGCACCGGTTTGCATAGTGCCCCTTCTGGTTACAGATATAGCAACTATCACTGCCGGCCTTACAGATTCCCACATGATTTTTGTTACATTTGGGGCAATGTGGGGCCCTCTGTTGGTTATTTCCCATCTGTTTCGGTGCACTCTGACCTCCATAGCCCTGTGACTGGAAGACCCGTCCCTGCCATGGCCTCTTCTCGCCTTGGTTCGGGTTACTGTTGTCCCATCTCCTCTTTCCTTTGAAATTCTGATTATATCTTTGATCATGTGGAGGTGCTGGCGCAGGTACAATTGCAAGTCTTTCTCCTGGCATGGCTGCCTCAATGTCTAACGCTCGGCTGAGCGACTCAGTGTAAGACAATCCTTCGTGGCTTGCCAAAGCCATCCTAATTTCGTGCCTCAGACCGGCACAAAACTTTTCAGCCATCTTTTCATCTGTGTCAACTTGTTCCGGCGCATATCTAGACATATCGCAGAACATCCTGTCGTATTGAGTTACCGACATCTTCCCTTGTTTTAGATTGTAAAATTCAGCTTCCTTCTTCTTGCGGTAGCTCTTGGGTATATACTTGTCATATATACCGGCTTTGAATTGTTCCCAAGTCAGGTTTTCTAACTGCTCTGCTGTCATCGTTTTCATCCTTGCTTCCCACCAGAAATCAGCTGACCCAGTCAACTGAAAGGACATACAAGTCAGACGTTCTTGGTCGGTGCAACGCAGGAAGTTGAAAATGCGCTCAATAGCGCGAACCCAAGTTTCAGCTTCTGCCGGGTCTCCTGTCCCG
This sequence comes from Salvia miltiorrhiza, assembly GCF_028751815.1. Lineage (NCBI taxonomy): Eukaryota > Viridiplantae > Streptophyta > Magnoliopsida > Lamiales > Lamiaceae > Salvia > Salvia miltiorrhiza. Next base: position 27,155,710 of record NC_080390.1, read on the forward strand.
TTGAAGGTAGGTGGGTTCTGTCGCAAGAATAATTCTTCAATCCGTCGTTCTGGCTGAACAGGTGGTTGAACTATTTCTGGTTCTGGCCCTGTTTCTGGGCCTCTTCCTTCATTTCGGGGAATCCTGCCCCCTCTTCTTGGTCGTCCTCGTTTTGACGGCATTCTATTAGGTCAAAACACAAGTTGTTAATGCAACATCACAAGGCATACTATTGTTCTATCCAACTTCTCTCGGACGCCTTTGCTTTGTTGGCATTCCGATGAGTCGACATATAGTCACCAATGTAATACACAGATGCATATCATCGATTCTGTAAATTGTTTTCTTGATTCTCAAATCTCGCTCATACTCTTCCTCATGAAAGTATATAAATAACATAGCGGAAGTAACTTGCCGCAAAAGACTGATAGGGTCGCTACATAGACATGGGAAATTAGTATCAATGAGGACTATTTCATCAACAATTGAATATAGATCTGGTGATCTATCCAAGCATTATACACGATGAACTAGCTATCTAGCAAGGTCATCATGAAAGAGCTCAGTTCCGAAATGCCCTATGAACCAGCATTTTCGTACTAATACTTATCAAAATAACTAAGCCAACATAGGGGCATACAAAAGCATCGAAATGATCATCGTTTTTGAAATACACAAATAACGTCCTACTAAATGCACAAGAGAATGTCTGTATGCATTACGTGCTTGACCCTTGGATTGAAGCATACGTGTTTGACTGATTTAATCTGATGAGTATCTGCTTGTCCTTGGATCACAGAAAATCTACCAATAGCTAGTATATCGCAATGATTCAAATCACAAATGGCAATTAGGCAAAGTGTTTCAATAATTTGCCAAATAATTGAAAATGAATAACCATAGGGTAGAAATGAATTGACTGAAAGGTCGAAACGAAATGACCTAATAGTCTGAACCCGTTTGGCTTTTCAGATGAAGGTTTAAAATATATAGGTTTAAAGACCCATATATGACGACTACTGAGATTTTGGCCATGTGGACTGGCCAGGTCCGACATAACTACTTCTCTGTCACTCGGAAATACTTTTCCGAACTTGGAAACTCTTATTCCTTGGCTGCAAAAGGTATATTTGGTCTAAAATCACTACTTTCTTCTTAATATCTTGAACATGTCCTTGAGAATATTCTAGAGCTTCTCAAACTTGGAGTCTGCCTCCTAGTTTAATGCAATCCTTAAACATCTTCTATAGGTGAAATAAGGTAGGCTCGACCTTACTCAACAATGTTCCTCTATATGATCTTACTGTAGTACTTCTAGTACTTAGTGTTCCTTCACATAGCTCTTGAAATGCAACCATATAATTTGAAGCACTCTTCCGTGTTATTGCAAAAGACCTTCTGAATCATCACGCATTCAATAAGGAAATAGCTTTTGCTCATCTGAGTACCTTTATAGGGTATGTGTCCCCATGTGTAATTCTAAGTCATGGAATGACCTTAGTCAATGCTTGCATTCTGGCTACTAAACTGAATGTTTGGTCTAAAATGTTCTAACTGGGGAATGTCTCTGATCGATTAAGGTATGCATACTTAACCTGCTTAGTCTCTCATCATAATCTCAATCTCTTAACTTTAACATCGAACCATTGTCGATATTTCTAGCTCTTGTTAAACTCCAAACCATCTTCAGGAACTCCTCCCGTCTTACGCACTTGTATAGATTTTTCTAGTCAATCATAATGGTTGGTAACTTCTAGTTACCCATGGCACCTATCCTCCTTTCGATTTGTAGCAGGTGATCGTAATCAATAGGGATTCTAAATCATGCTCACGTGTAATATAATAGGTAATTGTAATCATAAAGGTTCTGAATATCTGAAACTGTGAGCTGGCAGTTCTAATCGCGATGCTATAACATCATACACAAAGTGTTATAACTGCATATGAGTCCGACTCTGAAGTTCAAACATAAATCATGAAGGTTCTCTTCATGCCATAACTGGTGATAATCGAGAGTTAGTAATGAGTCTTAGCTCATTATGCGATAGCTAGCTGATTACATAAGTCACACTCGTCGCTACGAGTAATGACTCACGTGATCTATCATCAAATAAGGCAATAGTCGATTCGGTGTTCTGTCACTCGTGAACAACCTGAATGAAGAACTATGCCTGCTTCAGTGATTCGTGCGTGGCACTCCGCTTGCACTGCTTTTATGGGATTCTCTTTTTCTTTCTTAGCTCTTCACCATGGCTATAGTGAAATATAACTGAGTTTCTAGCTTCTATTGTTCTTCTCGTAACAGTGATCATGCATTCTTAACGCATCTAAGTTCATTGAGATATCTAATCAATCAATAAAGCATAAAACTTGAATGTAAGCATCAGTACATTCATATAAAACGTGAACTTCTCAATGTTTTAAAATCATTACCACCTTCTTTCTTGCTGAGCATGACGATGTGATGAAGTGATGAGCTTTGGCTGACTGACTCATATGTACTAGTGATCATACTAGAAAAATGGGCTAACTCTAGGGTTCAGAGCAAATGAACTGCTCTGATACCACTCTGTCACGACCGGACCTAATTAAGGATAATTAAGCCGGGGAAACCGTGACTAATGGAGGGAGATTAGAAGCGGGGTAGAAAGGGGAATATTCAAACAAGAAAGGATCGCAGTATCATTGTTAACAACAGGGATATTTATAATATAACGGAGTTTTAGTCGTATAGACTCAAATAACTAGTAAGTTCGGATAACTCCGACTTATCCAAAATAACATAAAAATTGTGAGTACGCAGCGGAATAAGGTTCTGATTACATGTATGAAGACATGTAACCCTAGAGTTTTTCATAGCATATAATATAGCGACGAAAGAGGATTCCACTCGTCACTTCATCACCATCGTCTACTGCTCAACCTGCACGTTTAGAAATACATGCAGGGCTGAGTACAAAGGTACTCAGTGGGCACATATGCCTACTATGAAATATAACATGCTTCGTAAAGATTTAAATTGTCATGCCATCATAAACAGTACAGCAAGGGGTTTTTCGCTAAAAAGGCCCAAGCTTACTAAATTCAGTTGTGATTCTTAAAGTTCGACTGCAGTCTAAGTTCTCTTGTAATCTATCATATCTGGAACTGTGTGCCGGAGAGGTGGCCACCTCTCACGGTCACTTGACCGGCCAACCCGCTAGATGACTCACGGTCACTGGTGTACACTAGCCCTGGCAGGATAGCTATCAACTGCTCAAGACCCGAATTCGATTACATGATAAAAGTCACATCAGATAGATATCATACTGAAATTTAAATATTTTATGGCAAGACAATATTTGAAATAACTTCAATTAATTTAATCATGAAATAACTTGCTTGAACGTAATATTTAAACTCATTTGATATATATGAAAGTAATGCCCACCTGATAGTAGAGCTTTGCTACAGATTAGTGACTCCTTGACGAGCTCTTATTCTTGCGTTCGACCTTTAATCCGAGAAAATAACGTAAGACTTTAAATCGAGGGAAAATTCTCAATTAAATGAGAATGCGTAATTTAACTATGCATGAATCTCGTATGCATGAACTGTTATTCTGAGATACTAATCAGGGAATTTCTATTGTTAATCCAGATTATCGGATTTAAACAAAAACTAAGTCTCGTCTCATGAAGCCGGATAATTAACAAAATTAATCCTTTCTCTTCGGGGTGTTCTAATCCGTCAATTAAATAAACCCCCGCTCCTCGTAGTCAATAGAAAATAAATAAATACTTCAGCTTATTCGCTTTATAACCTCATAATTAATCGGGCTTAATAAATAGGAACGAGTAATGTTATAAGATTAAATAATTAAAAGGCTCAACATAAGGCAGCCTAATAATTAATTAAATAGAAGTGGGCTTGAATAATTAACATGAGAGGCCCAGTTGAAATAATTCATCGGCTCAAGTAATTAAATAAATCTTGGCCCAATAAATAAATAATTTGATTAGCTGGGCTCAATTAAATAAATCAAACGAGGCCCAACGAAGATAATATAACAGCCCAATAAAATAGATGGGCTTCAATTTAAATAAATTCGGCCCAATGAAATAATGTAATAGAGACCCATCTGAGTAAAATAAATAAGGCCCAACTGAAATAAATTAACCAAGGCCCAACTGAAATAAAATAATCAAGGCCCAACTGAAATAATACATCAGTCCAAATAAGTGAATAATCAAAGGCCCATATAAATAAATTCAGAGGCCCAATCAGTAATTACAATCGGCCCATATAAATAAAATCAGATGCCCAATTCATAATTTAAAATCGGCCCATATTACAATAAAGAAAGCCCAATTAAAATAAAAGAGCCCAAATGAAAAAAATAAGTGAAAGAAGCCCAATAAAATTAAAATTAATCAAGCCCATTCTCTCTCTTCTCAAAAACTGTCGGTCCTCCTCTTTCTCTCTCTCTGTTGGAGCCGTTCACCCCAAAGCCAATCTCTCTCTCTCTCTATCCGTCTCCAGCCGAGGCGGGCGTCGCCGCCGCTGCCGGCGCGGCCGTGCCTGGCAGAGGGCGGCACACCTTGCCGTCTCACTCTCCTCTCTCTCTCAAGGAGCTGCTCGCCCCTTCCTCTCCAGCCTGCTCGTTCGGCGCCCCTCAAAATCCGGTCGGTTCCACCTTCTCCGGCGGTCCAGCCATCGTCCGCTATCACCGGCGTCGGCCTTCTACACGTCTAGCCCAACGCCCCCTTTTCTCTTCATCGCAGAGCCCTAAATCGGGCCATGGATCTGAAATATCATCGTTGCCGCTGTTGCTACTCTTTCGTCCGGAATCCAGCGACTCAAACGGCGCCGGTCGTCGTCCGGAAGTGGCTGCTGCTTCGCCTGGAGTCGCCGCCGACTGGAGTTGCTGCTGCTCCGGTCCTGGTACCGGTCTTCTTCTTCTCCCCCTAGATCGGTAACGCCGTAGCTGTCGCCTTCAAGTCTTGGTGAGGCCGAGAGAGTTCGCCCCTGTCACCGTTATCGTCACTCAGTCCCCACCGGACGAGGCAGTCGGCCCTTTTCTTTCCCGGCGTCGTTCAGCTTCCGCCAGCTCCGTCCGGCGTCGGGGTTTGGCAGTTGCTTGGGCAGTCGGCCCTTATTCTCCAAAGCTAAGTTTAACTTCTATGCTATTATAAATCCTCGTTCGTGAATCTCTTGATGAACTATAGCTATCAAAGTGTAATATACACCCATTTCCTGAAGCTTTTGTTCTATGTCGATTATGCAAGGGTTCTACTAGCTATAGTGGCTTGTTTCTGTACCAAGAGTTTCTTAGTGCCTTGTGAAGGAAACATAGGTAAAAATTGATTTCGTGATTGCTTAATCTATGCATATATATACACACCTGTATACTATGTATTTCCTTTTAAACATATGCTTGATGATATGATATATGAACTGGAGCTGAGCTTAGTATATACCTGCTATGCTTGGTGTTGGTGGCTGTTTGTTGCTATTGAATTCAATGAGAAATTTAGGCTTGTAATTGATGTTGGCTGCTGTGGTGTTACTAGATGAACTGGAATAGCTCTGAAATAATTCAAGATTGATGTTCTTGTATTAATGCAGGTGGAATATGGAAAAAGGTGATGAAGAAAGTTGAAGAAAGCCTACTTCCTTGAAGTTTGGCAGCAGTGCAGTAAATGATTTCTTCCTCCAATGCTTCGAGTGTTGGGGTACTACTGGACTGGAGCAGCTTGAAATCTTGGCAAAGTAGTTAAGCCAAGTCTTCCTTCTCTTTGTGATTGCCGGTGCGAAATGGAAGGAATGGGTGAAGTGTTGGAGTTGGTGGGGAAAAATGTAGTGGAGAAGTTGGTGGAGTGGAAGAGTAGGTGTAGTGGTGGGGAAGCAAATGGTGTAGAGAAGTGGGGAACAAAAATTAATGGAAAGAAAAAGAAAGAAAAAAAATGTAGAGAAGAATTAATGATGTATTTTCTATGTCTCGGTGATTCTGTAACTGTAATAAAATACTGGCTTCGATTCTGCTTGATACTGTATTTACATAAATCTCGATTTCGACATGTGATATCTCTCTAAAATCGATAAGTTATAAAATGAATTTAAATTAAATCCGTAGATTTAATTCGTTCGTTGTTCTGATATCTAAATTAAATCCGCAGATTTAATTAACTTCTTGAGTCGGAAATAATTCACGACCTAAGTAAAAATAAAATAAAATTTCATCTCGCTTAAATAAATAACGTGACTTTGCTAAGTCAGTTATAACTCTGAAATAATATCATTGACTGCTTTAACAATATAAATTCAGGATCATAAGCTGAATTCATATCAGGATAATAACCGTTTTCATTTACTGATGAACAAAAATAAACACTTATTACTGGATTTAAAATATATAAAAGAGCGGGTCACTACACTCAGACAAGGGATGAGAAAAGAAATGTGCTACTTGGCCTCCCTAGAAAAGGTGCACCTCAAGTGCCCTAATCTACGTGCAATGTTAGTGCTCATGTATGATGGTGAGTGCACCAAAGGGAACCAAGAGTCAAAGTGAGTCCAGACAATGATCGCAACTTCACTTCACAAAAACACATGCAACAAAGACTCAATATAGGGGGAACATTGCAATGACAGATAGAAGTGAGGGAAATACCACATGACTAGAGACAAGAATCAACAAGAAGACGATAAAAAAAAGACACCAAAAGAAAAATAGAAATGGTAGGGGTGAGACAATCACTCCATATATCAACAAAAAGAGTCTGCATGGGCCCCCATCGCCAGATAAGATCCCAAGCAGCGGTAGTCTAGAACTCACCATGGTTGGTTAAATCCAATGCATCACGTCCTCCGCCCCATCAAAATCGGCATCCGACTCAATGTAATAATCAAATCAATAGACAAATCATGTCAAGCAGGAGAACTGTCCTCATCCCAAGCAAAATCACGCCACATATGACTTATAGTGGAAAAGTGTGATCATCTCGGGATGATTGTATGATTTCAAAGGGCGATCCCCCAAACCGTACGTCATCCCGAAAACTAGGACTGCATTGGACAATATAATGAATACGTTGAGGTAAATGAGCATTACAATATTTAGCTCACATCTCAAAGAGTCTCTCGATCCTGGAAGCGCTATCACAGCTTAAAACAGAAGGTGCAGATCAAAGCAGAAAAACGACGAATCACGATAAACTTTATAGTAAAATTCATTCATTTATCAAAAAGGTAAATCCTAAAAATTAAACAATTCAACTGAACCGATAATGTTCTCTAGAAAATCTAAAAATTAAATTACGTTTTATTTTCTTGTACATGCATTTTAATACTTTCACTGAAGTATCTTTTCTTTTTCTAGGGTATATGCACTTTTAAAATCTTTGGAAAATTGAATTGCATCCGTTCCACTTTGATAGTATCCTATTTTTTTGTGGGGAGGTCTCAAGATATAGTTTAATTTTTAAATTTCAATTATATTAATTTTTTTTATTAAAATAGTTTTATTTAATGCGTGTGAAAATAATACGTAGAATAATAAATAAGGATAAAATAAAAGAGTTATATATAAACATTTTCTAAATAGTATTGATTATCTTATAAAAAATATTGTGAAATATATATACAGGGGTGGGCTAAAATAAGAACACTTTTAAGTATATAAAATAGGAACAAATCATGTCCATTAGATCTTGGTTGATCTTGTGGCTTGAAATTTGTCCAATCAAAACATAATTCGTAACAAAAGAACTTCAGTTTCATGCATAGAATATAATTCGTAACAAAAGTACTTTCAATTCATAATAAGAAAAACATATGAATTGCAAGGAAAACAAATACGAATTTTGAATCTCCATATAATTTGATTTGGGCCATTAATTCACTATGATCTAATGAACATGATTTGTTCTTATTTTATACACTTAAAAGTGTTTTCATGGTAGCCCACCCTTATATATATATATATAGGGTGTGGTTCTAGAGAGAACTACATTATTTGTGAGAACGGGAGAACCATCAAATCTAATGCATTCACTGTAAAAATTAATGCATTCGCTGTTAAAATTAATGCACTCAAAAAAATAAAAAAAATTGCTCCCTTCAGGATTCGAACCCAGGATCTGCATTCATCCAACAAGATGATGTATCCACCGTAGATCTTGATGATCGAATGGCTGAAAATGGTTCTCCGTTCTTTTTTTATTTATGGTTCTTTCCTGAACCTCTCCCTATATATATATATATATATATATATATATATATATATATATATATGGAGTGGATCATGTAGATCCCACCCCTTATTATTATATAGATCATAACTAATAATCACATCATGTGTGTATGTGGCGCACTAGGAGAATGACACGTGGCAGATGCCTTCTAAGGTCTTTCTAGGCAAAATACTCACAGAAATAAAATAGGAATAAAAATTTTGGAAATTAAAATTTATATATATATATATATTACTGAATATTCATTTTTTTCATGCGGCCGTAGTGTTGGGAACTTAATGGAATATCTTAATCCTTGTTTTGATGATACCAAAATCCATAGACTTTGTTTGTAATAGACTAGAAAGTGTTCGAACTCAAGTGTTAGAGTTCTTTTTCTAGTTTAGTTGTTGTTCTGAAGACTGAAGACTGAAGAATGAAGGACTGAAGACTAAAGACTGAAGTTGCCGACTGAAGTATCAGTCGAAGAATCAGTCTGGAACTGATTACTTAATGCGTGCCACGTGGAATCAACGGACTGATACTAAAGTCAAGTATCAGTTAAACATTCTTCCTCGGACTGAACTTCTAACGTTCAAAGGAAGCCACATACTCCAGAAGTACAGCCGCATTAAATGCAGAGATCTGACAAACATGGTTTTCGTACCTCATTTTCGTATGAATTGTTGTCATTTTCCTTTATGTTTTGCTTGTGAGTGCTTGTTTGTACCTTAATGTTATGCTTTGTTGAGATTTGATGCTTGGTATAGTTTTTGGAGTGTTTTCAGGAAACTTACCCTCGACGCCAGAAGACGCCCGCGGTCACCACCCGCGACCGCGGGGTGGGACCGCAGGTCCCCTGAGCATCCCCCACGTTTGAAGGCCACGGACGCGGGCCGTGACCGCGGGAAAAGGGCGGGGCTTCCCCCAAGTGGGCCCCAGACGTGATTTTGAGCCCTAAAACCCCATTTTCCCCCATTCCTCACATCTTTCATCATCCCCCAACATTCAACACACCCAATTTCATCTTCCCCAATGCTCCACACCAAAACCCTAGCCTCCATTAACACACCCATCTACCAAGATTGAAGCATTGAAGAGGAGAGAAGGAAGAAAGCAACTTGAAAGAGGATTTGTCACTTTACTCTCTATTTCATTTATGTATCTCTTTATTTTTGGATTGTTGTTTGTGAACATGTTAGGCTAAAATCCCCCATTGGTTTGGGGGTTAGGCTAGTAGATTATGTAATGGATTGATTATTATGCTTAATATATGTCTTGATTACTTCCTTGTCATTATCTTTCCAAGCCCTAGTATTCTTTCTTGTATGGATTGTTGGCCACTTTCTATGCATTTCTCATTTGTGATTTGAATCGGGAGAGGATAATCATAATAGATTAGGAGCTTGAAACATATTGACTCAATAAACCGGGAGGTTGAGAGTTGGGTGAGAGTTTATCGATCTTATTGTGCTTTTGGGAGCTATAGGTTAGAAGTTGACCGGGGACGACAACTATGACCCGTAATCTACCGTTTTAGTCGTCCGGGAGGGGGCTAGAACTAGTTGGGAGATCACTCTAGATAAATAGGAATATCAAGACTAATATTGAGCTAAATTGAAGTCCATTGTTAATCCATCGATGCCTAATCCCTAAACCATCTTTGTCACTTGATTAATCCACTTTGTTTGATTGTTCTTATTTTGTCTTTGAATTTGTTAGTTAATCAAACCACTCACTTCCTTGTTTAGTCTAAATAGCTCTAGCATAATGACTTAAGGTAATCACTAGAATTCGACTACTAATCCTTGTGGAATACGACCTTGCTTCCCTATATTACAACTACACTGTATACTTGCGACGTAGTAAAAATAATAGCGAACAAGATCTCAGGATCGTCCTTTCTCTGCATAGGTCATTCCTATTTGGTGACTACTTTATCAGAGACGTCGCATCTCCTGCTCTTCAACATAGTCGTTCTCAGTAAACAAGGAACCTCGAAGATTGAAGCCTTAGCCCAAGTTCAAATTACTCTCCAACGGAAGAAATCTTGAAGACCTTCTCCGCCAACGGATCTATTCAAGACTTCTCCTATAAATAGCGCTCGAGAATCACTTCAATCTTCACCGATTCAACAACATAAGCTGAAGCTCTGCCAAAATTGCGTATCAGCCAAAGCTCAAATTCCCCAAAGCTTGAATCGAAGAATAGAATCCCAAAGCTAAAAATCAGTCACTGCTGATTACATATATTCTCTTAGACCTTAGGCAAACCTTGTATATCCAAAGCCTAGGTCAAACTAACTCTAAAGAACTTGTTCTTTGAAGTTTAGTTGGCAAGATTTCAAACCTCCCTTCGACCGATAGAATCGAGTGTTTGAGTTGCAAATGAGTTCAGGAAGGTACTCTGACTCCGTGAGATCCTAGTGCCAGTTCGTGCTAGGAGTGAGAAATCCAACAAGGTGTGTTGGTAGTGAAGATTGGATCTTCAGTTGTTTCGATTGTGTGCACCCGCAAGCACACGGTTCGGTTTGCTGTGCACCCGTAAGCACGAGCATCGGTTTGCAGTGCACCCGTAAACACTTGCAGAGTGAAGTTGTTGGTCTGATCAACCGACCGTGGATGTAGGAAGTGTTTTCCGAACCACGTTTCTCTGTGTTATTTACAGCTTTCAGTATTTCATTTGTTACTTGTGCTCTTCCTTTCATAAACTGAAAACTGATTAATAGCAAAGAGAAACTTAAGTCTAACAACGTGCTCAACCCAAAAGGCTATTGCGAAACAAAAGATTTCCGCTGCGTGTGTTATCAGTCTGACTTATCTATCTTCTGATAGTCAGTAAGATTTATAACATCTCTGTTTATCAAACTCGACTGAAGCCTTACGTGCATCAGTTAAGTACTTGTGACTTAACTGATATCTCCTTACTGAAGAGTCTTTCAGTATCAGTCATCAACCCTGTTTTGGTCAAAACTCTTTTCTATAAACAGGTGTCTTAGTTTGTGTTAAAGTTTCGTTTTGATCTCTGTACTGAGATCTTGATTGTTTTCATTAAAAATAGTCTATAGGTGTATTCCCCCCCCAATACACCTATTCGAGACCCTTCGGACCTAACACGTAGTCAAAATTATGCATGTAATTGAAGACCAATATGCATAAAGGTAAACACAAATATGCATGATGTTGGATAGAAATATGCATGAGAAAGTATCAGTATCTGATCCATCTGAAAATGTATGATCCGTCAAGTGACCATCAGTGAGAGCTACCTGACGATGTCGCATAGTACTATGCATATAGTTCAGCATGAATATGTATAATGTTACACACAAATATGCATATCATTATTCGACAGCGAGAGACACCAAAGGGTTTTGCATACTGATAATTTCTCATGCATATTTCTATCCAAAGTTATGCATATTTGAGTTTATGTTTATGCATATTGGTGTTCAATTATATGAATAATTTTGATGATGACCGCGGGAAAAAAAATAGATTTTCGGTAAAAAAAAAATCAAATTATTTTTTTTAATTTTCAAAATGACTATTTTATCCCCTTCGTGTTTTTTGCTTTGGATGGCTTTGGAAGGTCTTGAGAGGCTGCTGCCACGTGGCGCACTCCTAGTGAGCCATGTGGCCTCATTGTGTGGTTCAAATTTAAACTTATATACTATGAGGGGAATGAATACTACATGATCCCACCACCATATATTACTCCCTCCGTCCCGTTAAAAGTGGCCACGTTCTTTTCGGCACGAAGATTAAGAAGGGAATTGTTATGTTTTAATTAAGTGTGGTACACCAAAATTAAAGAGTTAATTAAGTCTTTCTTGAACCTAAATCTTTGTCTTCTTCTCCATTTTTCGGCCGACGGCGACGACAACATCGGTGCCAGCGGTTGCTGCTCATCCGTCTATCAAATCGCAAACCAGTCACCCAAACCAGACATCTCAAATCGCAAACTAGACATCTCAAATCTTGCAAAATTCTTCAAGAATTGAAGCGACAATCTTATAGAAGAGAGCTAGGGCTCGCGCATTCAGACGAGAAGAAGAAGACTAGCGCGACTCGCCGGATTTTCAGTGTTTGAGGCAGCGGCGGAATTACAGAAGGCTAGGGCTCGCTTTTAGGGATCTGCACCTCCATCTTTAGATCTCCACCTCCATCTCCAGACCGGCACGACTCGCCGAAATTACAGAGGGCTAGGGCTCGCTTTCAAGGATCTCTCGTTTGGACGGCGAACGACAGATCTCTCATCAACGACGACGTGAGGGACGAGCGCCACCACCACCGTCGGGGAAGGGTTGGCGACGGCGTGAAGGGGAGGGGCACGATTGCTGAGTGTGTCGTGTGTCTGTGTCTGTGTCTGTGTCTGTGTGTTTAAGTGTTTAGGTTTAATTAAATAATTTAATTAAATGAACTAATTGAGCTTAATTAACTAGTAGATATTTCTATTTTTAGAAAGTGGCCACTTTTAGTAGGACAAATCAAAATGGAAAGATGGTCACTTCTAATGGGACGGAGGGAGTAATATATATATATATATATATATATATATATATATATATATATATATATATAATAAGAATAAGAGCATTTCTTCAGATATAAAATAGGAATCATTTTCAGCCCTAGATCATCAAGATCTATGGGTTGATTCATAATCCTGTTGGAAGGATTTATGGTCCTGAGTTCGAATCTCAAAGGTAGCAAAAAATTATTTTTCACAATTCATACCTTTATACAACGAATTCATACGTGTTCTACATAAAATTTAGTGTTAATATATAAGAGTAGCCACTTTTATATAGTAAAAATAAATTTTACCCACTCAAATAAAACATAAAAAAATACCCACTTTTTGTGTTAAAGGATTAAATTACCCTTCTATATAAATGGGCAAACCCTAGCCTCCTCTCATTCTCTCATTTCTCTCTCTCTCTACACGTTCTCTCATATCTCTTTCTCTCTTCTCTCTCTTTATCTCGATCTCTCTCTTCCAAGCGGTCGGTGCCGCCGCATGCTCCCACGGCCACCGCCAACTTCGTCGCCCACGACGAGGCCAGCAGCAGAGCTACCGACGGCGGCGGCGCATCCGCTGTCTCTGCTTCTCCGATCTCAGCCGCCGCCGATTTCTCTCTCTCTCTCTGCAAATCATCCGCCTCCACCACAGTGTCGCCGCCGCTGCTATCATCGGCTTCCTCCCTGCTTGCGGAAATCCGGTGACTGCGCTGTTCTGCTTCCGATCGCATCCAGCGGAGCCTAGCCTCGGCCGCACCGCCCCGTCCTTCACCACGCCGCCGCCTCAGCGCCGCGCCGCCCCGGATCTGCATCGCCGCCTCGCTCCGGCTAGAGTAAAAGACACAGATCTGAAGATTTAGGGATTCTAGATTTTGGGGATTGTTCTTATTCAATTACTTCAAGAAAGTATGCCATTTAGAAGAGAAATTTGAGGAAAAGTTGAATTCAATTTGAATTTAATCGAAAAAATATATAAGTAACAAAGAAATTGATGAAAATCGCGCAATTTTCTACAAATGTTCTTGAATTCACAACCAGGTTTATGAATTCACAACTGAATTATCGGCGTTGGTTGTGAATTCACAATTGAAATAGTATTGGTTGTGAATTCAAGTTCTATTGGTTGTGCATTCACAACTTGAAATAGTGTTGATTGTGAATTCAAGTTTTATCGGTTGTGAATTCACAACTTGAAATAGTGTTGGTTGTGAATTCAAGCGAATTCACAATTAACACTTGTTATTCACAATCAATATTTGAATTTAGTTGTGAATTCGAGTTGAATTCACAACCAGTGAACAGTGGGTAATTGTAAAAATTTTATATGTAAGGGTAAAATGGTAACTGTGGGTATTTTTTTAAGTTTTTATATTAGTGGGTAAAATTTAATTTTACTAAAGGAAAGTGGGTATTTTCAAAATCCACTCTAAAATTTATACATTAAAAATTGCTCTTATTTCTTATTTTAAGATGTGTTCTCACGGTAGCTCACCCCTATATATATATAAGGTCGCATTCTATTGAGAATGATATATAAGTAGAGAATGGATAAAACATTGAACATGACATGAACATGTCAGTAGAAGCGATTGAACATACGAATAATTTTGTTGAACGTTTGGGGGTTTGAGGGTTCAAATTCTGTATAAATTTAACACAATTCTCATTGAACATTAAATTAACGAACACTGACCATTAAATTAGATAAGATCAATAACTAAGATTGCTTCTCATTTTTTTGTAAACATTTACGTCTACATTCAACCTTCTCCTATACATATGTATATGTTTGAGTTAGGAGATGAATCTTAAAATCCACGTTTTCTTTGATCAACTAAAAGCCCACTATTAATAAAGATGATTTTTGCGACTTGAATGTTTCCAAAAAAAAAAAAAGTATAATATTCCACGATTTTAGATTTCAAAACGGAGACAAATTGATATATGTGCCGTTTGTTATGAACTCCTGAATACAAAATAGAAAGATTAATATCTGACCGAAGACAAATTAATATTTTCCATTACGTACGATTTTATTTTTAGATTTGAGAATGGAGACAAATTGATATTTTAGATTATTTCGTCCATAAAAGAAAAAAGATTTTTTCAGATATATGAATTTTTTATTAAAAAATCAGAAAAAAAAATGCAAATGCCAAATTCGTTGGACGACAATAAGTATACTAATTAACGGTTGACCCAACGGAATACAGGAAATACAGCCCCACCTATCAATAGGAGAAACAGGAAGAAAACGAAAATAAAAGCATCCCACTTTAAACTATATTCTTCTTTTTCTTCTCTGGAACTGTACCTCTCCAACCTAAAATCCCAACCTTCACCGGGAATTAATCACATCCAAATGCTTCTCTCTTAATCCGCGCCAATTTGTGAGTATTTTTCTTTTCATTTCTTACAAACTGCTGTATATTTTCTTGTTCGTTTTCCTTCTTGTTTTTTGTGGTATTGTATTTGCAAAGTTTTCCATCTGAGTTTGCTCTTTGTTTTATGTGTGATGAGTTGTCTAGATGTTGAATTCAATTACTGTCATAACTTTTTTCAATTTGAGTTCTGTATCTTTTTCATTTACCGTTTTCTAAGTTTGCTATTTTGTGTTTTTTTGAGTTGTAGTAATTACTTGAATGGATTAAATTCCTGGTCTTAGTCTCTGTGTGTTTTCATCTTTTAGTTATGTAATGCTACTGTGTTTCTAAACTTGCATATGTAGTTTGCTATTTGATTTGGGTGAAGTAAAGAAGTAGTCACGAGTTAAGTTTATTTCATGTTTATTGCCTGCCCAACTTTTGTAGCTCTCCGGTATCTTAATTGCCACACTCAAAAAGGGGCAAAAGATTGAGAATGCTTTGGTGGTATTCTTGATTTCAAGAGGAATAACATCACAGCAGAAACAACATGGTTTCAACTGGTAATGGTGAGGATATTGTGGGATGTGAGGAATCGAGTGTGGGTAAAGCCAAGAGTCACGCACCTCTAAACATCTCAACATCACAGAGAGGTCTTATAAACAATGATAACTCGGAGAAAGGGTTTAATGCCGGCTTCTCCGCTATCTCTAAAAAGCTAAGGTTTCTGAAATTTGGTGACTTAGCTTCGCCATCAGCAAGATTCCAGCGGATTGCAGAGGGGAGGGATGAGGTTTCACGCGCTGTACCTTCGTCGAGCAGCCTCCATATACGTGAGCGCTTTCAAAGGATCTTTTCTCGTAAAATGGATTGGAATAATCTTGGGAGAATGGGCAAAGAATGGATTAGAGATCCTATGAATTTGGCTCTCTTTATTTGGATTGTATGTGTTGCTGTTTCTGGTGCTATCCTGTTCATGGTCATGATTGGAATGTTGAACCATGCCCTCCCGAAGAAGTCGGAGAGGGATGCTTGGTTTGAGGTCAATAATCAGATCCTCAATGCTTTGTTCACTCTCATGTGTTTATACCAGCATCCGAAGCGAATATATCACCTGGCACTACTGCTGAGGTGGAGGCAAGAAGATATTCTAAAGCTCCGGAAAGTTTACTGCAAAAACGGTACCTATAAACCCCATGAATGGGCACATATGATGGTGGTTGTAGCGTTGCTGAACTTGAACTGCTTTGCTCAATATGCCTTATGTGGTCTTAACTTGGGATACAAGAGGTCGGAGCGACCTGCTATTGGTGTTGGGATATGTATCTCTGTCGCAATTGGTGCCCCTGCAGTTGCAGGAGTTTACACCATGCTTAGCCCTCTCGGAAGAGATTATGAGACTGAGACGGATGAGGAGATGCAGATTCCAGTCACCGCTGAGGATACTAGTAGCAGAGACCAATCTAGGAGACAATCGTTGGAAAAGAGATTCTCATTCGCAATAAGAGATGATGGAAGAACCGTGGAGACTAGACCTAGTTGGAGTGGAGGCATTCTTGATTTCTGGGATGACATTTCCTTAGCTTACCTTTCACTCTTCTGTAGCTTCTGTGTTTTCGGATGGAATATGGAGAGGCTCGGGTTTGGCAATATGTATGTTCACATCGCCACCTTTCTTCTATTCTGTATGGCTCCCTTTTGGATTTTCAATCTGGCTGCTGTCAATATTGATAATGAGACGGTTAGGGAGGCGTTAGGGATCACGGGGGTTTTCCTCTGTGTTTTTGGTCTACTCTATGGTGGCTTTTGGAGAATTCAGATGAGGAAGAGATTCAACTTGCCTCCCTCGAAATTCTGTTGTGGTAAACCAGCTGTGACCGATTGCGCCATGTGGCTTTTCTGCTGTTGGTGCTCGTTGGCGCAGGAGGTAAGAACTGGGAATGCATATGACATTGTGGAAGACAAGTTTTACAGGAAAAACGCCGAGCAGATGCCTATGTCCCCATTGAATCGCGAAGGTGGTGAGTTTGAGTTCCGATCACATCCCACTTCTCCTTTAGGGAACAGCCCGTCTCCATCCCGTGTCACAAAGGCCAGCTCGCCTAGTCCCACCCGATTTTCCAAGGAGTACAACAGCCCCGGGAGGCAGCTCGCATTGATTGAAGAAGAATCTAATGCAGGAGTTAAGGATGAAATGATGACACCACCGACGCCTTCAGTTATTCGACGAGAAGATGTTTAGCTCAGCGCAAGTTTTGGAATTGTCAGGTAACTCTGTAATATCGATACATATGTGTTGTAATTCTTTTATTTAGAAAGTATGGCGATGTATTGCTCTGTTTATTGTGTAGACATGGTGAGTTTTGCTTGTGAGGTGAGTTTTGCTTGTGAGGCTTGCTTTTTCTTCTGTGTAAAGATGCATTTTGATTTCCTTATCATTGAAACTTTTTATTTCACCATTTAAACAAAGGTTATTTATCGTATGTGTTTCCAACTTTTAACATTTCTGAAAAAATATCCATCACTTGCGTTTTCACTTAAAAAATCCTTAACTTTTAGAAAAAGTTTGATTTATGTCACGCTTTACAAAATTTTTATGATTGAATAATCAGTTGCTTCACCAAAATCTAAATTATTTAATACTCCCTCTGTTTCATAAAAGTGTGCATGATTATTGATGACACGAGTTTCAATAAATGTTAAGTTAGTGTGTTATTAGTAGAAGAACGGATTCACTTTTATTAGTGGAAGGAGTCCAAAAAAGAAAGTGCACACTCTTATGAATGTCTCAAAGTAGAAATAAGTGCACAGTCTTATAGGACGAAGGGAGTATAAAATTATAGAAAAAGAAACCCCTCAACTCTAAGAATAAGTTTATCAGCAACCACCCAACCATCTTCAATATTTAATTAATTTGTCTCTTCCACATCACTAATATTCATCCCAACTCAACCACTTCTATTTTTGTTGATTTATCAATGACTACCCCAACCACCCAACCACAATATTATATACTTATTTTTAATCATAATAAATTTAGTAATATTAAAAATAAATTAAAATATTACCAAAAAAATTAAAATAAAAAAATAACAAACTAATAAAAATTTAAATTACGATAAACTAAAAATATAAATTACAACAATCCAAACTCGAAATAGAAAAAAAAAGACAATACATACTAAGCATTTAATTATCATCGCCAAACTTTTGCCATATATGCTCGATCAAGTCATGTAATAGAGAGTTGTGAGCTTCTCTATTGCGAAGTTGAGACCTAGTTCCCATATATAGCTCGCTAGGCTTGCAATCATATTCGTAGAGTATACGAAATCATTAGTTTCCTCTTCATCTTCACTTCAACGAGTATTCTGTCTTAGTCGATCTTCGATGAATTCTGTAGGATCATGATAGTTAAGGTAAGTGCTTCTTTCATCTTCCAGTATCATATTATGCATGATGATGCAAGCAATCATTATTTTCCCTATAAAAGCAAAACACGCTTGTAAAACTCCAAATACTCGCTCAACATCTTTTCGGGCAGCCTCTTGATGTTGAGCAAACAACTGGTGCTTTCGAAGTTGTGGAGCAGGAATAGATTTGATAAATGCCCCCCATTGAGGATATATACCATCAGGGAGATAATATCCCATATTCCTTTCGCGACCAATAACGATATAATTGGCCTTTGGTGCTCGACCTTCCAAGATATCATCAAAAACAAGCGATTGATCAAGTACATTGATATCATTTCTTGAACCTGGGGTTCCAAAAAATGCATGCCAGATTCATAGGTCTTGTGATGCAATTGCTTCCAGAATAATTGTTGGTGTACCGCTTCGTCCTACATATTGCGTTGCCCATGCAGTAGGGCAATTTTTCCATTCTCAATGCATACAATCAATACTGCCCATCATGCCTGGGAACCTTCGCCGTTCTCTGATGTGAAGAAGAGCTGCCATATCTTCTTTAGTGGGCTTTCTGAGGCACTCAACTCCGAAATTGGAAATGACACCTTTAATAAATTTGATGGCTGATTTACGAATGACTTGGGCACTCATTCGTAAGTATTCGTCATGCAAATCGGCTGAGGTGCCGTATGCCAACACCCTTATAGCTGCAGTACATTTTTGAATTGGAGACATACCAAGACGGCCAGCTGCATCAGGGTGTTGTTGGAAAAATTTATCTGTGGCGACGAGCTTGTTCATTATACGTTCGAACAAAGACTTTCGCATGCGAAACCTTGTTCGAAAATATTCTGGGGGATAGATTGGATCTTCTGAAAAGTACTGCTCAAACACACCTTCATGACCTATCTCACGTTTTCTTTCAATATACCGTCTGCTTGCTCTAACAGCAGGATTGGTAGGTTGTACAGATAGACTTGCGGATGGATGACCATATCCTCAATGATGCGGTCAAGTTGGCGATTATGTTCGGCAACGCTTTGTTCCCATGCTTCATCATCACTAGAATTTGAAGCATCAATATTAGAACTAGAGGCCATTTTTTGAAGAGGAGTTTTTTCTATTTAGAGTATAGAAGAGATATTTGTTTTATCATTTGAGAGAGTATATAGATAAATATATAAGCAAGAGCATGATAAGTGTCACATGCTATCTTACACAAACTATCGTGACAATAATTCAGAAATCGCATGGGTGTTGCCACCGAAAGTAAAGGCTTTTGGAAATAGCGTGACAATAATTCAAAAGTCACATGAGTGGTGCCACCGAAAGTAAAGGCTTTTGAAAATATCGTGACAATAATTCAGAAATCACATTACATTGAAAATACATAGAATGAAATTACATTGAAATTACACAAAATGAAATTACATTGAAATTACACAAAGCGAAATTACCTTGAAATTGCACAAACTGAAATTACACAAAGCGAAATTACATTAAAATTGCACAAACTGAAATTACACAAAATGAAATTACATTGAAATTGCATAAATTGAAATTACATAAATAAACCATACAACAATAATTTAAATAACACAATAATTAAAAACAAGCATCATAAGTTCGATTACATTCCATAAAGTTCTGCCATTAGCCGACGTTTGAGAGCTTCATCATTTGGAGATAACTGGATTTTTTTCATCAACGTATTCAACGTAGATGTTTTCATTTCTTTTTCACGTGTGATCCTCATTTCACGTAGATCAGTAGTGAAAGCATCTGAAACTATCAAAAATTGTGATTGTGTTTATTTTCGTTTTCTTTTAGCCTTACCTTTAGCTTTATCTCTACCAATAGGACGATGAAATTTTGAAGCATCACTACCAGGAGTTTCTGGAGTGGAGTCGGTTGGAGGATCCACATCTTCATCTGTCCTTGCTTTTTTTGAGCTGCTGCCACTTTCGTCATCACTGTCTTCATCGTCTGGGTGAGAACGTAGTATAAAATCAGTATTATCCAATTTCAGTTCCCATTTGGGATTGCTGCTCATAACATTTTCAAACACCTCATGGTGCGTAAACTTAGTTTAGCCATAAATTGTTTGAGCTGCTTTCTCAATATCCTCTTTGGACTGACCGCTCGTTCGTCGTTCATATGCTTTCTTGTATGCAGCAACCCACATAGTTACATTTTTGTTGAGGCGTTTGAAACGTTGCCTCAATGATTCCAAGGTCCTTGAACCTCCAATTTCTGGATTATCTGCTCGACTTTGCTCATACATATTTACAACACTTTTTCAAAATAACGAACTATTTCGGTTAGTGCCAACAATTGGATTGTTACTGACAAAGCACCAAGTATACATTGGTGATATATCTTCTATATCAGTCCAACTTTGTGCATTATTTGAAGGGTTTACAGAGAAATTTTCAGAGGTTTGGTGGTATTCAGAAATAGGAGTATGGGTTGGATTTTGCGAGAATTATGAATTCATAGCATAATCAAACTCTGAGAATTCATTGGAGCTTGGAATATCAACAAGATTTGGATAATAGTGTTGGGAGGGATTGAAATTTTGAGAGTTGAAGAAAGAATTATTGCCTCGATCCATTGAAAAATAGAGAAAAAACACTAGATGTTATATGTAGAGAAGAGAAATAGAAGAATTTGAAGGTGTGTTGAAATATAGCAAGAGCGGTATCTATTTAAAGAGAATGAAAAAATATAAATTTTGAATTTTTTTTAATAAATATTTTATGTAAAGATATACTTCCTCCGTCTCATTAATAAAGACACAACTTTCCTTATTGGGTTGTCCCAATAATAAAGACACACTTCTAAATAAGGAAATAATTAGGGAATAAGAATACTTAATTAACTACACCTTAATTACATTATAAATACCCTAAATTCTTTCTTTATCTCTCGGCCACTCCGCCCTGCCTTCTCCGACCTCTCCGCCACTCTCTTTGCCTTCTCCGGCCGACGACGGCTCCGGCGCCGCGCCGCAACCGCCTTCCTTTCTCCCCTCGCATCTCTCTTTGTCTGACCCCTCTCTCTTCCCCTATCGGTTCTCCCTCATCTCTCTCGTTCATCTCTCTCGTTCATCTCTCTCTCTCTAGACCTCTGTATCTGCAGCTGTCGCCTTCTCCGACCGAACAACCGCCACCCATCCTCTTCTCTTCTCCGGCGGATCTGGTTCTAGTGGCTAGGGTTTGCAGGGCGGCAGATTTGGGGGCTAGGGTCTAGGGTTTGCAGGCTTTCGATTTTGGGCGAGAACCCCTCCTCCTTGGTTCTGGAATCCTCCATGGCTGCCGCCCATCTCCTCGCCCCAATTCTGCCACCGCCCCCCTCATCCACCACCGTCCGTGGTCGGTGTCACCGCTATTACAAATTTGATGTTAATTTTGAATCAGTTTTTGCTGCTAAATTTTTTGGAATTGTTTGTGGGTTCGATTGTCTCTGGGTTCGATTTGCAATTGTTTCTGGGTTCGATTTTCAATCTGTCTAATTGTTTCTGGGTTCGATTCAATCAGTTTTTGAATCAGTTTTTGTAGTCACAAATTTGCAATTGTTTCTAGGTTCGATTTTCGGTGGCATAGCAGAGGGAATCGGCAGTGGTGGTCGGCGGCGGCGGTGGTGGTCGGAGAAGATGAGAGAGAGAGTTGAGGCTTAATAAAGCCCCTTATCAATTCCTTAATCAAATACACTAATAATGCTAAACTGTCTCACCTTAATCTCCGTGCCCAAATGAAGTGTGTCTTCATTATTGGGACGGAGGGAGTAATAATTTTTTATCAATTATCTAAATAAAATCTACTAAACCAATTATATATCAACAAGTGTCACTATATCAATGAATTAGATTTTAGGAGAGAGAGAGACCAAGGCTGGTCCGATTTTTCCAGTGGTCGACCACCTCTTGGACACCCACTTTTAATTGTTAATTTTTTTTTCATATAGCTTACGTGGAGGTCAACGTCAACCAGGTCTTCAAAAAACTTGGTCTAAGGATCCATCCAAAAATCCGATAAAGTGACTTATCATTTCATTGTTAGATCTATAAGGCATGATATAAATCACACTTCTTCAAAGAGTTGAAGGTTTTTGAAGTGAAAATGTAAGTTGAGAGATTTTTTTGGAAAATGTTGAAAGCTAGGGATACAAACTATATTATCCTTTTGTTTAAAGATGAACTATGATTATTCCTTTAAACAAAGGTGCATTATGAATATGAATATGAATAATTTCAGATTATCCCTGAATTTTGTCTAACTACATAAAATAAAGCCTCGTTTACTTGTGTTTCAAAAGACATCTGCATAAATTTTTACCATTCCAAACACCATAACCATATCTTTCTAACCTTGTTTTCCATGAAAACCATATTTTCTAACTCCTTGCACTGAACAAAAAAGAAAGGTGTGGTATACGCAAGAATGAGAGGAAGATAAATGTTGAGATGAACCGATCCCAGCCACAAAATTAGGAAATAAATGAAACAAAGTCAACATGTCAATCTATTTCTTCTCATTTAGTAAAAGAAAATAATATCCATGAAAATAAAAAATTGGAAATATTAAAATGTATCATTATGCCCTTAATGATTAAAACTAAAAAAGCAAAAAACTTTAAAAATTCTGAAAAAACCCTTCTAAACCTATGGCCCCCCTCCACCTGAACCCTAATTGCCGCCATCCCCCATTTCCCCGTTTTGTAGTGCCGCCGCTGCTTCTCTCTCTCTCTCTTCCCATTTCTACGCCGCCGCCACCCTCATCCCTTTTCCCTTCCCATTTCTACCACCATTGATGCGGTTACTCCGTTGCTTCCTCGATCTCCATTGTATCTCTATCTCTCTCTCTATTCGCCCCATCCCAATTTTTGCGCCGCCGCCACCCTCAACCCCCTCCTAATTATGCGATGCCACTGTCCTTCACCATCATTGACGCTATTTTTGTTTCTCGATTCGCCCCTTCCCCACCCCCCTTCTCTATTATTTCCTCCATTTCTTTCTCAATCTGAAATTCCAATCTCTCTCTAGATTCTTGGCATTTTGGCAAGAATTGTCGTCGGCTCTGCATCTTCACCTCTCGATTATCCAACACCACTGTTGCCTCGGGACGATTATTACACATTTTGCAAAAAAGTGTATGACATTGCAAAAGTGTGTGCAAAAAAATGGCTATTACACGATTACAAAATCATGTAAATTGAAAAAATGTTACCATTTATAAAATTGGGTTAATGTATAAATTCATCCCTGAAGTGGACACCCCTAGAGCGTATCACTCCCCATTTTTGACCTTGGCCCAAATACACCCCCAGAGTCCATAAAAATGGTGCATTTAAACCCAACGAGTTAACGCCGATATCTCTCCGTTAACTTTTTTTTTTAATTGGGAAAAGGTGCAGATTGGCCCCCGAAGTAGTAGCCCCTATAGCGTATAACCCCTCTTACTCACTGTGTGTGAAATTAAACCCCTGAACTCCGAGAAAAGGGTGCAAATTCCCCCCTCTGACCTAACGCCGTTAAGAGTCCGTTAATGTTTGAGTTTAATTGCACCCTCTACTTCAGGGGTGGATCTGCACCTTATTTTATTTTATTATTATTTTTTTTTTTAATTTCAGCAACCCACCTCCGGCATCAACTTAACCGCCCCCGTACTCATCGATTCTGACTTGCACCTTGTTTTTTTAGGCTTATCTTATGATATTAATTGTGTATATATTTATCTATATAATATATATTTAAATTTTATTTATTTATTTTTGAATAATTATTAAAACTCTAGATAATAATTGTGATTTTATTTTTGGTTAATTTAATATTTGTAAATTTATTTTAAAAGAGATAAAAGAATGGATCCGGGTCAGGACTCGAGACCCTGTGAATCTAATGGATTTGGACATGAATCTCGTTTTTTTGGACCTAACGGATTTGAACCAGATCCTGACCTAAGTAAAAAAATACGGATATGGATTTGGACCAAGCAGGATTCGATCCAGGTCCATATCTGGAGTTGGTGATGCTGCTGCATGTCGGCGATAAGCAGTCGACGATCAAGAGATTGAGCGCGTGCGAGCTGACAAAGTGTAAGTTGGAGCTGATGAGTACGGGGGACAGTTAAGTTGATGCCGGAGGTGGGTTGCTGAAATTATATAAATAAAAAATAAAAAAAATTAAGGTGCAGATCCACCCCTGAAGTAGATGGTGCAATTAAACCCAAACATTAATGGACACTTAACGGCGTTAGGTCAGAGGGGGGAATTTGCACCCTTTTCTCGGAGTTCAGGGGTTTAGTTGCACACACAGTGAGTAAGAGGGGTTATACGCTATAGGGGCTACTACTTCGGGGGTCAATCTGCACCTTTTCCCTATTTAATTTAAATTATTGATTTCACCATTAAAATTTTTCCGGCTAGCCTTCGCCAGAACCCCAACCTTCACCGCTATAAAAAAAAACTCTTGGTTGTAGCTCCGGTCTCAACTCCTCCAGCTTTATCTCCCGTTGTGACCGCTCCACAGGCACCAATGCCAATGAGCTCACCCCCAGTGCTGACACCGACAACTTTCCCCCTCTGTTGTGTCATCGTCGCTGTCTACCGGGTAAATTAATTTGTGCATTTTTCCGTTGAGGGGTGCGCCGGAGTAGAGGGACACACTGGAGATTTTTTTGCCGTCACTGAGTATGACGTTGAAGGGGAAATCACGGTCGACTGTGCCGGCGCCGACGGTGGTGAGTCATGGCACGAGGTTGATCACCCACATCCTGTTGGGGCGTTCGTTTACAGCTGAGGAAGAGACGAAAATTCCCCTCAAAACGGCGACGTATGCGCCGATTGCGATGGGATCGAGATAGTAAAGCGAAAAGATCCCCTCTCCGACGCCGATTGGGATCGAAATCACGTCGACGCCACGTAGAAATTTAAAAAAAGAAAAAGAATTTAAGTTAACTTGCGCTTTTACCCCCCATTCTCGACCTTGGCCCAAATACACCCCCAGAGTCCATAAAAATGGTGCATTTAAACCCAACAAGTTAACGGCCGTTAACTTGCTGGGTTTAAATGCACCCTTTTTATGGACTCTGGGGGGGGGGGTATACGCTCTATGGGTGTCTAGTTTAGGGGTGAATTTGTACCTTAACCTTATAAATTTTTTGATAAATTTGCTTTTACTATATAATTTTGGCTAGATTAGGATGTTGATTTAATGAAATATTCCTTTTGTTTCAGACTGGTGATTTATAGACCCTTTTTGTTTGGGCTTCGGTTGATTTTAGACTCTCTTTTTTGCTTTAATGGTTCTGTCTGGACAAATTGACATCTTCCCAAAACCTAACAAACGGCGTGCAATTGGAAGCAAGACGACAACTCACTCCCTAAGCATGAACTCGACACTTTCACCATCTAAACCCTTTGAAAGCTTTCACCAATCACTTAGTAAAAGAATCAATTACAAATTCGCACAACCCAATCGATCGTTCAAGAACACAATGAAAAAACGATCAAACAAGATCACACACTCTTGAACGGTATCATCTGAAGACTCACAAAATATATTATGGAAAACACACGAGAATATCGATAAAAGTCGTAGCAAGAAATGTCCATCTCTTCGCTCTTAACTAAACGAACCTTAGGCAGAGTGAGTTCTAGCTCGAGTGGGACTCAATAAACGAGAGCCGAGTCTATCTATAATTACGATCCAATAAGACTTCATCAAATCTGGAGATTCAAAGTCGTGTATATCCAAAAGAATCGCCTAAATATAACTCTTCAAATTGCTGCTAAAAATCCGCAAAGGATAAATATCAAAGTGTCTCAGAGACCAAGTGGTACAATGAATCAAGAAGTACATGACAATATAAATTAGTATAACTTATACTCTAACAAGGCTATTGTCGAGGGTTCTGAAATTGGTTAGGAGCGACAGTTGCAATACAAAGCCGACTTTGCTCGCGTTGGGTGGTAGTATATTTGTTACTATCGTTCTCTATACTGATAGTTCACACGTAGTAATAAGGTGGATGAGATTGTTAAAAACCATGTCAACACAAATATTTAAAATGAGATTGTTGTTACTATCGTTTCTCTATACTGATAAATCTGATGAGATTCGATACTTCTAAACAACTGACAAAGTTCATGCTAATAATTCTAAATGACATGAAACTCCGAACGTGTTTAATATTAGTCAAACCATCAAATAATGGAAGTATATTTTTGCTAAATAGGGGCGGCTCTGGCCCTGCGTAGGGTGGTCGACTATACAAGGCTTCGAAAAAATAGGGGCTCCAAAATATATAGATCCATGTAGATATTTTATGTATATCATTATTGAAACCCATTTTATTGTTGAAGCATTCAAAACATTGCGGTGGTGAAGGCTTTTTCTTAATGTCTGGACCCAAGATTGATCCCTCTTTGCATCGAGTCAATATTTTCTTTGTCAAATAAGAGTTGCTTTGTATCTTAAACCACATTAAGCTAGACGTCTTTATACCTTCTTCTTCATTTTTTTCTAAAACTTCTTTATTTTATCTTCTATTTTCTAAGTTTTCTTCAACGATCTTTCAAGCTAGGCAAGGAAATTTTTAAAAAATTTCAATCATATTTTATATTTTCAATTTTTTTCTTAACTATGAATAGAGGACTCAAATTTAAGAATTCACACATGGCATGTATTCTCTTAGTCCCGCCCCTATTGCTAAGTTGTATATGTCTGACTTCGTTATCTGTTACCGATCGAGTAAATATTTCAAAGCACAGATATGTCCTAGTATGCACATACCAGCAATTTTTCAACACGTATTAAATATCGCAATCACTGGAAAATTGGGCATAGCCGCCCCTAGGGGTGTAAATTCGGGTAGAGGATATCGGGTATACCCTCACCCGACCCGATATCCGCGCGAGTATCGGGTACCCTCCCAATTTATAAAGAGGGTCGAGTGAGGGTATGTAACTCTAGAAACCTGCGGGTATCGGGTACCCGCGTCGGGTAATGCGGGTACCCGCATACCCGATTTTAGATTGATTTAATTAATTTTTTATTTATTTTAATTATTTATTATAATTTTCAATTTCTCGTATTTCTTTCTACGGGTCAAGAAAGACTTAAGAATGAAGAAAACATTTAACAAACAAAATATTGCGTCACATGTTTCATGGATTATTGATTAAATAGAAAGGATATTTTTAATTTTTTTTAAAGCGGGACAAACTACTGTCAATTTGCGGGACAAATTATCCTCAAATTTAAATGGCTTCAAAAAATCGTGGGTAATGCAGATACCCGAATACCCGCTGCGGGCCTTCGGGTACCCGCACATACAACGTGGGACGAGTGAGGGTGCAATTTTTGTGTGATTTTGCTGGTGGGGTACCTGCAATTTGCGGGTAGGGTACCTGACTAGCCCTGAATTTACATCCCTAGCCGCCCCATCACTATTGAGTTGCATATAAACCACCATTCATAGAAAAAGTCAAAGTTAAACAATTGTTGACCGATGAATTATAAAGTAGACTAGAAAAAGATGTGTGGTTGGAGAAGACAATAACTGTAGTTATTGTTTGGGAAGGATAAATATATACTCCCTCCATTTCAATAAATTTAGCGCATTTTTTTTTCCGAATTATACCATTAAAATGGATCGTACTATAATGACAAAAATTAATTTTGGATCAATTTAAACGTCCTCCTCAATATGTGCCCCAAAGGTTTTGAGCCCCAATTATTGGGATTTAGGGGGGGGGGGGTATTGTCTTACAACGAAAAAGAATGAGCATAAATTACTTAAGCAAAATGTATTGGTCGTGGGCCCAAGCAATAAGTCAAAACACCTACCGAACATGTTTTAATGTATGGTAAATTAATACATTTTTTTATCGCTCTTAATATAGTGATTGTAATTTATATATCATTTATAATAGGAGTTTTAGAAAATAAAATCATAAATTATTTTGAAATTATAATTTTTGCGTGACTTTTGAAGTATGACAAATTAAATTACCATCTTTCAATTTTTGCAATTTAGTCCTGCCCCCAATTTTTTCTAATCACCGAATTGTTGAATTGAAGTTTATGTGGATTAGTTGGCCACATAATATTCATGTTACGACGTCGTTTGTAATAAAATTGCTGAATATTGGAAATTATGATGCAGATACATGATACAATCTCTTTATAATTTGAAGAAAATTTAATTGAAATTGTACGAAACGACGTCGTTTAAGGCTCACAAAAACGATGTTGTCTTTACTAATTCACATAAGCTCCAATTTAGCACTCCGGTGACCGAAAAAAAAGGGAAATGAACTATTTCAAAATTATTTAGTCATATACAAAGTCATATGACAGTGGAACCCTTTTAAAACTATAATCTCGCATGTGCCCGTCCCCATTATATTATGCGACATAGAAGAAGGAAAGAAAAGTTGGCATTTCTTGCAACGGCTTTCCAAAATAACTCTTGTTGTTGCAGCTTGAGCTTGTGAATCTTGAGGAAATGCATGCTTAATGTGAACATTCAGTCACTGATGTGTTCGTTAAATATACTAGGGATTAGAGTTGGATTTTTCACCTGTAGTGAGATTATCGATGACAAACTTAGATAGATGACCAGAGATAAAGAGGAAAGGTTGTATATTTCATGTTACGTAAAATTACAATAAGGGAAAGAACTCCTATTTATAGAGATACAAGAGAATGGTAGAAAAGGTCTTTTAACTTCATTGTACATGCTCTGATCTAGCTAAGGGAATAGCTCTGTAAAAGTAGTTGTCGAGTGTGTCAGCAGTTTGTCGGATTTTGTCTGTTATGCAGCGGTGTAATATCCTTGCTCAGTCGTGACCTCCAGTGCTGTAATATCCCTGCTCAGCACGTGACCTCCAGTGCTGCCCGCTCTTTTAGCAGAAATATTATTGATTGCCCGTCGAGGCCCTCCCCAGGTAAGAATTTCTCGAAGGATGCAGATAGGGGTAACCTTTCTCTGCCGTCTCTAGCTTTGCTTCCCGATCATGCATACTTTATTCCTCATCAGTCACGAATCCTTATCATTATGAAGATTACAATAACAACAACAATGATGGTACATCTTGATGAGTTATGTGTTGTCTTATCTATTATGTGTTCAAAGTTGTATTTTTTATTGTTTTACTTAGAATTACAAGAGGTATCTAATATATAATCAAATAAGCAACTCGCAAACAGGCGAGACCTCTACAACACACAAAAATGGGAAAATAACCGCATGTAGGCGGGACCACTACTACACAAAGGTGAGAACATTGGCCATACAAAAGTGAGAAAACTACCCGTACGCAGACGAGACTGAACCCAAGACCTCTCACAAAGGAGAGTCTTTGGGTGCCTCAGCTTTGCCATTTGAGCTAGGCCTCATTGGCATGTGACACGCACCCGTCATGCGGTACGATCAAAATACTTGTGCATATCCTAGACGGACAGTACACGCTCCTACTTCTCACAACTAGAAATAAATCTTAGTAGCAAGTATATGATCGAATCCCACAGGGAGTGAGGAACCACTTTGTTCTCCAACGACAAACTGAGGTGTCACAGGTCTCAATCTGTATACTCTGTACAAGAAACTAAACAAAGATCAATAATAACAAAGGGGTAAGGTTTACGGTTAGGTCATAATTGTTGTTAATATTATTTCGGTCATAGGCATACTGATGATGTTGGTTCTGATTATACTGCGGGCGTTGCATCGGTGCTCCCATGTTGTTCTGCTGCTGGGGTTGACCATCTTGCTTCCACCTGAAATTAGGATGATCTCTCCATCCCGGATTGTAAGTGTTTGAGAAGGGATCATACTTGCGTGGATTCCCATCATGTCCACCAATAGCATTAACATCAACAATGTCCTTACCGAAGCTAGCACAATTTTCAGATTGGTGCCCTGTAGCGTTGCAAAGGCCACACTGACGAACCTTCTTCGGTATAGTCAGACCCAAAAGAAGTTCTTTGAGTTCATTCATACTCTTCTCCATAGTTTTCTTCAGTTTGGACATCTTCTCTTTCTCTTAACTTTTTCTCGGTATTTCTAGATTTCTTTCATGCCCTTCATCGCGTGATTCTTCTGCCATGGTGCCCAACAGTTGAAAGATCTCCATTGGAGTTTTACTCATCAACGATCCATTACAAGCTGCTAGGACCAAACTGCGATCATTTCTCCGCATGCCCTTTACGAAGCTTTCCCTTGATCTTTTGGAGAAATTTGATGGTGAGGACAGTTGCTCAGCATCCTCTTGAATCGCGTCCAGTACTCATAGAAGGATTCTAGCCCATCTTGCCTTATACTGGTCAGTTGGCGGATATCCCATCTCATCCGCTCCACTCTTGATGCTGGGAAAAATTCCTACAAGAAAACCTGTTGCAGTTGTGCCCAAGTGGTGACACTGCCCGCGGGTAGGTCATACAACCATCTTCTCGCATTGTCCACCAAGGTAAAAGGGAAGAGTATCAACTTAACATATTCTTGTTGCTCATCATTTGACTGGTGCATGATCGTCATCTCAAAATCTTGGAGATGAGTGTGAGGATCATCTCCTGGGTATCCATTGAACTTCGGTAAGATCTGAAGCAGTGAGGGCTTTAGGTGCGCAATCGACGTTCAGTTCGATAAATATCAGGGTCAAACACCAATGCTCTTGCTGCTCGACGAGTTCCACGCATACACCAGTAGCGAAAAATAGAGTGAGGAGGGAACAAAATTGTTACGCGTCACTCCCTGGCAACGGCGCCAATTTTGACACGCACCCGTCGTGCGGTACGATCAAAATACTTGTGTATGCCCTAGACGGACAGTACACACTCCTACTTCTCGCAACTAGAAATAAGTCTTAGTAGCAAGTATAAGGTCGAATCCCACAGGGAGTGAGGAACCACTTTGTTCTCCAACGACCAACTGAGGTGTCACAGGTCTCAATCTGTATACTCTGCACAAGAAACTAAACAAAGATCAATAATAACAAAGGGATAAGGTTTACGATTAGGTCATAACTATTGTCAATATTATTTCGGTCATAGGCATACTGATGATCCGTCCATGATCCGTATAAACTCAAGGCGTGGCCCAAAGATATTGGGGCGTTTGAAGAGGCTATACTTTACATTTAGGATGGTTGAGTCCATTGTGATCACTTGGTCCGAAGTTCACACAATCCCCGGTCACAAGGCAGTGCTTCACTCCTCCTTAGGTAGTAGTCATACCCGTTACTCACCAAGTATGACCCTCACCAACCTTCTCTCCCGAGGTCCCCAACTCTGAACTTTGAGTGGCACATGCCTCCTGGACACAACCATTTTCGGCTTGTCAGCCGACCAATCACAGACATGCTAAGGCGCAGTAGTTACCTTCCTCGTTTGATAACCATGGCTTTATGCCTCGTCACAGTTGATGGGTGGTTTCTAGAGAAGCCCAAGACTGAGGAAGGACAGTGTATCCCATCAATCCTTTCCTCACCTTCCGGATCTACAACGCCTTTTGTTGACGCTGCTCAGCTACTCGGTCGTGGGTATACCGGTTGTCACACCCTAGTATGTCCTGGCCTTTGCTTGACACGGACATCGTTTTACCGAATGGAGATCACCCGTTAGGCCCCTACTATCCATGGTTTGGCACAGATCCGTCTGGAACCACGAGACTCAACCTAAAGAACAAATGCCTCACGAGTGTTTACATATTGACAACAATTATTTCCACCCCTTAAACCTCACCAAAAAGACTACTCACACATAGCAGTAAACATAAATGCAAAATGAAATAAACACAACATATAACAAAAGGAAAAACTTGAATTAATGAAAGAGTACCTAAGGCCACGAGCCTTAATCTTGTTCCTTGCATGAATTGAAAACGAAAGTAATAAAGTACTGGAAATATAAATTGTTTAGATGCCACAAATCGGCAGGAATCAAAGAGTACTAAACTATGCAAAAGCCAAAGTTCAATGGGCCAAGAGCTTCTTCACGCTGCACATCTCATTCCTTTTATACTGTAGAATGGTAGGGAGCTAACCTTAGTTGCGCCAGTTCTATATCTTCATCGAGATTTTCTTTCCTTCTTTAGCACAATCTCCAATTGATCCGATTGAAGATACTCTCCAGCTGCAATCTTGGGTCAAACTTCCCTTCTTCCAGATTCTTCCGTAAGCTTCTCCATCCTTCTGCACTCTTCCGCCAAATCTTCATGATTTACTTTCCTTTCTTGGCTCTGGCTGTCTGCTTAAGTTGGTTGTGATCGAACGGATTGCTTCTTCAGGTTTGACTCATACCAGGTGGGTTGCTTCGGGTTCCCATACCCCAAGTTAAACTTGAGAGGTACGCGCCTAGGCTCCATGCTGGTGAACCACATTTCCTCCGTTTGCCTCTTACTGGACCTTCCTTCCTCCACAAAAGAGTTTTCCCCGGACAGACCTGAACTGACACAAACTAAGGGAAAAAACAGGGCCAAATGGCCCAAAAGTCGAAGACGCATCAAAGTTGTATTGACGTCTTCTTTGATCCATAAAATTATAGTTTATGGCATTCACTTAATTGTTATTAGTCTTCATTATTGACATGTTCTGCTACTCAAATAATTAAGCTACTCAAATCAATGACAAAAGAAATATAAATTAGGTCAAATAACTAAACAAATGAAAATACAACCCATGTGAGGAGGGTGAAACATAAAATAATAAACTCTTGCAAAAAAAAGGAATAAAGAGATTCTTCAATGTGTACATGCATGCCAAATTTGTTTGGAAAGATGTAACCAAACACGTTAACACATTGAACGCTATGGAAACAATACTACATGTTTTTCATAGAGTACAACGTTTACGTAATCTATGTGCTCACTTGTAGTGATAGATGGTATAATCTTTTCTGATGCACAGAGACAGAGATAGTAAATGTAATCTATGCACTCAAAAATTGATAGAGATATATTCCCATGCACATTGAAACTACCGTAGTCTATGTTAGCCATATACTCCATCCTTCCCATTGATCTTGTCATATTTTCCTTTTTGGGTTGTCACATTAATCTTATCCTATTTCTATTTTGAGTAATAATTTTATACTACAAATCAATATGGTCCCACACCTTTTCACATTTTTACTACACTAATTTAACACTCCTTACTAACCGTATCCAAAAGAAATGAGACAAGCCCAATGGAACAGATGGAGAACTACATTTATGTACACTGCTGTATATCACGTACATAGCCTACTCATAATAACCTCAGTCTACCGGTAAGCATAGACTAAAAACTGTATTTAATTTCATAATAATCTTTTCTTAGTCTATTTAACTATAAGACTATGTCCGTCTCAAAAAAAAAAATCATTTCGTCCCACTTCAAATGTCTTGTTTTCATTTTTGGGTTGTTCCACTTCAAATGTCATGTTTCTCTTTATGGAAAAAATTAATATCAAAAAGTGAAAATTTTGGGGCCCACATCACTTTTTCAACTCTATACCACACCACTTAATAATATACTCCCTCTGTCCCGCTCTAAATGTCTCATTTCTTTTGGGCACAGAGATTAAGAAATATGAATAAAGTATATAAAGTGAATTGGTGGAAATTGTTTAAATATTAAGTATAGAGGAAATGGGACATTTGGAGTGGGACAACCCAAAATAGAAAATGAGACATTTGGAGTGGGACGGACGGAGTAATTAACATCTTAAAAAAAAATGACACTGAATTTATAACCGAAGCTATAATTTATGTTATCCATAGACCACGTGGAAGTTGTAGTTTTATAAGACTACAAAATTTTTCTTAAATGGTATTTGACTGAGCTTATAAGATTTTTAAAACAACCTATAAGTTGTGTTTAATAGCTTAGAGTATCCGCAGTGGGAGGCGCTAATCGGTGGTCCCCACCTTAGCGCCCCACCTTCCCTCCACAGTGCATTGGCTCTCTATAAGAGACGCTAAAATCTTCATTTCCATTTAATTCTATTTTTACTCTTCTATTTTAAAATTCTACTTTTCATTACAAATAAAATTCAACATTACAATAATTAAAATAAAATTAAAGACTAAAAAAAATACAATTATTAGAATGAAAAAATACAATAATTTTTTTAAGGCTGAATCGGATCAAAACAAGACCAAATGTGCTCCTTCAAATTTGAAGCTCGTTCAATGTCCTTGCGAGCCGCTTCCTACATCAACTTAAATCGCTTACTCTTCTCATCCGACGGAAACGTAGAACTCTTCACGAAAGCGGGTCAATCGAGGTGGATGCCGTCTATCAAATAGTACCACTCGTGTAGTAGGAGTTGTTGACTTGATATGTGATCGGTGGAGCCCTTCCTTCTAGTCGATCGTTAAACAATGTCAATGCATTGAGCACGCTGATTTCGTTGTTCGAACCAGAGGTCCCAAAAAATGCGTGTCAGATCCACAAATCTTGAGATGCGACAGTTTTGAGGATGATCGTTGGCTCCCCCTGATCACCTCGAGTGTATGCTCCTTATTCTTCCACGCCTAGTGCATGCAATCGAGGCTCCCTAACATCCCCAGGAACCCGTGCTTCTTCTCGTGCAGTGCAAGAAGCCTTTGGCAGTCAACGGACATCGGCTCCTCAAGTATTCTGCGTCAATGAGTTGGATGACTCGACAAAATCTGCTCAAACGCTGCAGCGAGGTCGTTTCTGCAATCCGAAGGTACTCGTTGTACTGGTCAGTTGCACCTTCATTTTCAAGTTGAAGAATAACAACCGTGCATTTCTGTAGTGCTGTAAAACCGAGTCTGCCAAATGCGTTCGGACATTGTTAGAAGTAAGGATCGAACTACACAGCGTTGACGATGCACAAAAATAATGCACGACATATACGGAAACGACGCTAAAAAAAGGAGTCGAAGTAGACCGAATTTTCTGCAAAATAATCATCGTACAAACGTTGTGCTATGGCTTTACGATCCCGATGAATTTAAGCTTTCTTCATCGCTCTCCTTTGCCTAGGAAGGCTTTCCAACAGACCAATGGCCTCAAAATTTCGTAAAATTGTGACAAAAGTTGGTCGAATTCTTGAGCACGTCACTCGTTGCCACTTGATCAAGAAGACGATGATGAAGAAGCCATTTTTCTAGAGGAAATTCTTGATATAGAAAAGAAAAAAGATGTGAATTGTGTTAATGTTGAATAGGGTATGTATAGATGTTGAAAAAAAGGGGGAAAGAGACGTTGGGAGCCAACTATTGGAAAAAAGAGATTTAAAAAAAAAGGAAAATAAGGGATGCAACAACGATCAATTTTTTCAATTTTTATTTTATTTTATTTTTTTAAATTGGC
This sequence comes from Salvia miltiorrhiza, assembly GCF_028751815.1. Taxonomy (NCBI): domain Eukaryota; kingdom Viridiplantae; phylum Streptophyta; class Magnoliopsida; order Lamiales; family Lamiaceae; genus Salvia; species Salvia miltiorrhiza. The sequence goes on from NC_080390.1 coordinate 27,191,526, forward strand.
GATTGCACACACCCGCCAGCCTTTTTCTCTCGCTATGCCTGACACTTTGGGAGATGCCCGGGTCTTGCCACCACGGAACACCAGCGCGCGAGGCGCGAAGAAAGGCGGCTCGGTCCCCCCTTACACGCAAGCGCTGCGGATGCTCTTATAAGCTGATTCAAAGTGTTTGGCAAAATAAGCTCCTGAAAAGCTTAAAAACTATAAAGATAAACTAGTGTATAACCCGTCGAAATTCGACGGGACTTTAAATTATGATTTAAATTATTCATAATATTTTTGTATAATGTAATTATCTTTTATTAATTAAACTTGATGTAATTGAGTTTACATTATAATAATCTCAACTATATTCGTCAATTAAATGTTAACTTTTTTCTAGAATAATAAAAATACTTTTTTATATAAATTTTTCTATATTGACAGATAAGAATTAATTTAAGATCTCATTTGTCTTCTAAGCATCATCTCATCTCAAGTCTGTAAGACCTGATGATTATCAAGAACTCGAAAGACGATATTTGACTTTTGAACGTCAAACTTTTGAGCATTATCTAGCTTGGACCCTAAAATATTATACCTGACTTAATGTGTCAATCGTGTGAACATTACTATTTGATTCTTTAAATATCATAACTCACTTTTAAACATTATTTTATTAGGAGCTTGAATGACCAGGGCTGACTTGTGAGACTATACATCTAAAGCTTATGAGATCATAACTAACTTCTAAACATCATCTTGCATGGAACTTGAAAAATCATAACAGGCTTTTGTGCATCATCTCATTTAGAGCTTAAAATACCATAACCGAGTTTCAAGCATTATTTCGTTTGGAGTTTGAAAGAATAAAACTGGCTCGTGAGCATCATCTTTTTTGAAGTTTGAAAGACCATAACTAAGTTCTGAGAATCATCTCGTCTAAGGCTTGAGAAAATTGATATGATATTTAAATTATATCATATCAATTTATTTAGAATTTCAATTGGTAAATTTTCATAAAAAAATCAATGTGTAATACAAAAAAAAATTAAAAAATTATGCAAAATATCTTATTTTATGACCAAATTAAAATGAAGAAATAATTTATTTAATCACAAGTATTTATTTTTAAAAATAAAATTAAATAATTTTTTATTTAACTAAATAAATTTGATCAACTTTTATTGACAAGCAGTTCAAATTGTATTAATCTCAATCACTCCACCGATTAAATGTGGATTTTGGTTTGGAGAGTAAGAGCATCCTTTTAATCTCGATAAAATTTCAAACAATAAGAACCTATTTATTTCAAATATATTTAAATGTATTTTTTATTATTTTAAATATTTAAATATATGAGAATGTGTTAGATCAATTCGCGAATGATACTTTATTTGAAATTATTTTTCATGATCAAATTAAATTGAAGAATCTATTTATTTTAAATGCATCTCAAAAGTATCCTTTTATTTACGTTTTTTTCATGGTGAAGTTCAATAAAGATCAATGCGGAATGATAAAATATCAATGTGGGAACGATGATAAGCTAATATATGCATGAAGATTAAGCCTTTTATTTAGATATATCATTATGAGATTAATGTGTGAATGAAGATTTATTTAAAATTATTTTACATGAAACATTATATTGAAAAATTTATTTATTTCATATATATATATATATATATATAGGGTTGAGTTCAACAGAGAATTATCTTTTTATTCATCATGAACAAATCTATATATTTTACGAACAGATCAACATAACTAATGAACAGACGTATTTAGTAAAAATATAGAAAAACTCGCCACCAGCAGGATTCGAACCCGCCGTAAATTGTTGTTCATGCGGTACATTGATCTGTTCATTAAAATTGTAGATCTGTTCGTTTTTATTTTACGAATTCTCTATTCTCCACAATATTTAGCTTCTCTGTTGAACCCTTCTCTCTCTCTCTCTCTCTCTCTCTCTCTCTCTATATATATATATATATATATATATATATATATCTTAGTATCATTTCTTTATTTTATATGACCAAATTAAATTGAATAACTTATTTATTTAAAATACATTGAAGCATTATTTTATGTATTTTATATGACCAAATTCAATTGAAGAACTTATTTATTTTAAAAACATCTATACTTTTATTTAGGTTTGCAAATATTGAAGTATAATTACAATTTTTTAAACTTTGAATTATGAAGTTTAATATAAATTTAATGTGAAAAACTATTGTAACTAGTATAAAAAAATGTGGAAAACTATTTATTTGAGATACATATTATAAGTATTTCTTTATCTAGATTTTCCCATGATTAAATTTAATAGAAAACCAATGTGGGAAAGATAGATGAACTAATGTATTCATGGGAGATTGAGCCTTTTATTTAAGTTTTGAATTGATGAAGTTTAATATAAATTCAATGTGGGATAGATGAAAACAAATGTAAAAATATCATATAGTATATATAAAATTGAGAGAAACAAATACTAAATTTTGAGAGTGCCACATTAGGATAGAGAATAGTTGAGAGCTCTCCATTTGGCTCTATGTATAATAGATAGGTAGATGACATAGTAAATAATATGACTATCAAAATATTAAAAATCAAATTCAAATTTTATACTAGATATTGTACAATTGATGAAATTCATATCGAAATTAGAAATTCATACCCGTAGTCATTTGAAAACAAAAAAATATATTTTTTACTATACGTTTTGATTTCAGACTAATTTATAGTAATACTCACCAGTACTCAATCTTATTTAAACTTATAAAATATCTAGATAATCAAATTTAATATGCTACCTTAATTGATTATTTATCTCAACCAAAATTCGAACAATACAAAATAAATATTTAATATAAATGTATAAACAATAAAGGATTTAAAATGATGACAAATTCAAATAGAAATATAAATTGACATGATACTATAAATTCTTGAAGGCATATGCTAAAAAGTTTAAATAATTTTTTTTTTCAATTCTTTGATTTTTTGTCTAGAATTTATAAAAACTACAATTTCTAATACAAAAGTATCTCAACCAAATATATTCTCTTGTAAAATCGAAGTTGAATCTTATTGTTCTTTTGTTTAAGTTATTTAAATGATTATGTCTACTAAAAGTTTGACGTGGGACCTAATTTTTTTGATGAATAATAATAAAAAAGGTTAGGTATCAAATAAACCCCTAACATGGAGGCCCTTATTACGTTTAGCACCCTATGGGCAGAGGTGTGTCAACTAAGCCCCTGAAGTACTTAATTTCCTCCAATTAAACCCTCCGACTTAACGGAGAGTTAACACCGTTAACTTTTTAATTTTTTTATTTTGTTGGTGATGGGACCCACACCTTCTTCTTCACCAAACTCGCCGGAAACCTAATCCTTGAAAATCCAAGCAAAGCATTGATTTAAGTAAAAAGAATCCAATAACAAAAACTGGATAAAAATGGGAAGCGTTAAAGATGTAGAATGGGCGGCGCATGGGCTGGAATACGGCGCCCTCGACCTCCACACCGTCTATTTCGTCATTTGCGAGCCGCTTTCCTCAGTTCGTTTCCTGGAAACAAAAATCCATTAAATCAGTCAAAGGTAGCGTGGGAGACGTGGCGTACATCGATCGGCCAGCCGATGTCGACGTCAGATGCGACGTCGTCGGTGTCAACGGAGCACGTCACCAGCGACTTTCGCGGTGCCGCCGCCACCACCCCCAGCACAGAAAACTGCGATTAATTTCCACCGTTTCCGCCCAGGCTCAAAAAAGGCGTGGTGGCCGGATTCTCGGAACTTCCATCCTCGTCTCATCCTTCTCGTCAGTGTACAAGTCCCCGAAATAGCCGTCGTCATTGTCGTCTTCCTCGTCGCCTTCGTAGAGAGGCAACGGCATTGAATTGGGAGAGCAAGACTTGGATCGAAAGAGGCGGACCATTTTGAGGAGAATTTTAGATAGAATTGAGAAGAAGAAGAAGAAGAAGAAGAGGCATTGAGATTTTTAGTGGAAATTGATTATTGAATGATTTGTGCTAGCTGTTTTCATACCAACACCAAAAATTATTTGTTTATTGAATGATGACAACTAGCAAACATTACTGTAAGATGATTCAGCCAAGGATTAGGCTTCCGGCGAGTTTGAAGAAGGTGTGGGTTCCACCACCAACAAAAAAAAGTTAACGGTGTTAACTCTCCGTTAAGTCGGAAGACTTAATTGCAGAAATTAGGTACTTCAGGGGCTTAGTTGACACACCCCTGCTCATAGGGTGCTAAACGTAATAAGGGCCTCCACGTTAAGGACTTATTTGATACTTAACCCTAAAAAAATTATGAACTTCATTATGATGTAATTTCACCATTACTATTTTTTGTAATTATTTTATTATTATATATATTTTAAATGTGTCATTTTTAGTTATTAAATTTAGGGGTAATTGCCTGTAAATCTATAACGTTTACCCCGAATTGGTTTGTGCTCATAATTTAAAAACTCTACTTTTAAATACATAACCTTTTGTTTTTTTTCTCAAATTTGTCTGGTGACCGATTTTTTCTTACGCCGACGCCGAAAATGTGGCAGCCGAAATTGATACTGTGGCACATTTAAGACATGTGAAAAAAAAACAGAAAAGAAAAAAAAACCCACCTCATCATCTTCTCCAACCTCTCCTACTCCCAAACCCTAATTTCACATCCCCCTCATTCTGCCGCCGCAGCCCCTGCCGCCAACATCACCGCCGGCCGTCGCCGCTCTCTCACCCGTCAACCTCTCCTGACTCCCTTTTCTCCGGCTAACACTCACACAGAAATTCACAAGCCCAGATTAATGCAAGTTGCGGCTCAATCTGGCTATTCTCCGGCGGAGGCGATGGGGAGGTCTCATTTATAACTAAAGAGACGTCAAAGGTTTTGTCGAGCTTAGGAGATAGCGCAACGGCGGCGGAGGACGAGCCCATTCCTAAATTCTGTTGAGCATGGCCGATTTGCAGAGATCGAAAATTCTGCTGCCCCCTTCATTTGTGAGCTAATCGCCAGATCCCAATTCTGTGCGAGAGAGTGTCGGGTTGTCTTATCGCTGCTGTTGCTGGATATTTCAGAGAGGGAGAGTCGATAGGTCGAGGAAGGTGAGGCAGTGGCCGTGGTAGTGGCGGCTGCCATCGATGGAGAAGGGGGTAGCAAAAGGCGGCGTTGCGACTTGAGACGCGGATGGCGCCGTGCACTGCGTGCGTGTGTGTGTCGAGGGAGGGAATCAAGAGACGCCCGATGGTGGTGCCCGAAATAGCAGTGGCTTCGCAGGAGGGAAAAATCGGCAGCCGATTTTAGGAGAAAGAGAGAGAAGAACAGATACAACAAAATGACTTGATAGTGGTGGTGGTGGTGGTGGCGGCGACTGATGAGCCCAGGTTTGTGCTCTGTTTTTTGTGTCTGTTTTAGGTCTAGATCGAGTCTTTTTCCTTTGGTTTGTGTTGTTTGGTCGCCTGGGAGGGCGTAATTCTATGGCAGGACCAGCTTGTGGGCAAGAGGTGCTCCAGGGGTCGAAACTGCTATCACTTTTCATGAAAGAGGTATGCGCCGGAAGCAAAGGGGAGGTGGCGGCAAAACCATCCCTTATGCCCATAAGTACCGCATGAAAGCTGGCAGGCAAGAAGAGGAAGGCAAGGAAGAAGTCAGAAGCACAACAGGCGGGCGAGGCAGGACTGCAAGTATGAGCTTGATATGGGCCGAAGGCGGCAGCTATCCAAAAGAGACCGATGAGGCCAAACCACCGCCTTATCCAAAAGGAAACAAATCTTCAAGTCTGAAAAGGGATAAGCATCTCCATGCTTTGCATGGATCCGGCCGCAACACCATGGGCTGGGCTGTTAGGTCCAGAGGGTCTCGAATAGGTGTATGGGGGGGGGGAATACACCTATGGGCTATTTTTGGAATCCTCAATCAGAGGGATCTCAGTCAGAGATCAAAACGAAACTTGCATGCAAACACAGACTCCTATTTTACTGAAAACAGTTTTGACCAAACATGATTGACGACTGATACTGAAAGCTCTTCAGTAAAGAGTTATCAGTTAAGTTGTTGAAACTTAACTGATGCACGTAAGGGCTTCAGTCGTGTTTGCTAAGACAGAGATGATAACACTCTTCCTGACTATCAAAAGATAGATCAGTCAGACTGATATCATACGCAGCGAAAATTAAACTTAGTTTCGCAATAACCTTGGTGGAGCACGTTGTTGGTTATTAGGTTACTCTTTGCAGTTAATCAGTGTTCAGTTTATCAATTGAAATAACACAAGTAAGAATGTAAAACTGAAAACTGTAAACAACACAGAGACTTTTACATGGTTCGGAAAAACCCTTTCCTACATCAACGGTTGGTTGATCAGACCAACAATCCACTCCGCAAGTGCTTAACAGGTGCACTGCAAACCAAACCGTGTGCTTGCCGGGTGCACACAACCGTACCACTGAAGAAAACCCTTCTTCAGGACCCACGCTTCACTCACGTCGGATTTCTCTGCTCAGCACAACCCGTGCTAAGACTTCTCACTCAGAGTCAGAGTACCTTCCTAAACTCCGAATCACTCAAACACTCTTTTGGGGGGGAGGTTTGAACGAGTGCCAACTTCACTACAAAGAACAAGTTCTTTGAAGCAAGTTTGAGCTTTGGCTTCTGGGTAAACAGAGATTTGCCTAAGGTCTAAGAGAATATGTGTAATCAGCAGTGACTGATTTTGGCTTTGGAATTCTCTTCTTCGATTCAAGCTTTGGGGAGATTAAGCTTTAGGCTGAGTAGCAATTTCGGTAGAGCTTCAGCTTATGTCGTTGAATCGGTGAAGGTTGAAGTGATCCTCGAGCGCTATTTATAGGAGAACTCTTGAATAGATCCGTTGGTGTAGAACGTCATCAAGATTTCTTCCGTTGGAGAGCAATTCGAATTTGGGCTGAGGCTTCAATCTTCGAGGTTCCTTGTCTGGGTGGAAACGGCTCTCTTGATGGACAGGAGATGTGATGTCTCTGAAAAGTAACCACCAGATAGGAATGACCTCTGCAGAGATAAAGATATCATGAGATCTCTGCATTTAATGCGGCTGTACTTTGTGAGTACGTGGCTTCCTCTGAACGTTGGAAGATCAGTCCTAGGAGGAATGTTCAACTGATACTTGACTTTAGTATCAGTCCATTGCGCCCATTAAGTAATCAGTCTTCAACTGATTCTTCAACTGATACTTCAGTTGGTATCTATAGTCTTCAGTCTTCAATCCTTCGTTCTTCAGTCTTCAGTCTTCAGTCTTCGACACCGCAAGCTAAACTAGAACCGAACTCTAACACTTGAGTTCAAAGCAATTCTAGTCTATTACAATTAAGTCCTATGAATTTTGGTATCATCAAAACAAGGGTTAGGATATTCCACAAGGTTCCCAACATGGGCCTTACGTTGCCCTAATCGCACCTATAAATACCCGAAGAGCTTTTGAAGCCAAGGGTGCTGAAAAACCGACCTGTTGTGCAGTCTTTGTGAAGTTGAAGCTTGCTCGGGCTGTGGGCATAGTCTAGGTTATTCGGTACATGTTTTGCACGGCACTTTTGGCCGTAGGTACTCATATTTCCCTTTTAGTAATTTCAGTTTACGTTATGCTTTATATTATATCTTTTACCTGTGTTATCTACTTTATGTTCGGCTAAGTTTTATATTCTGGTTTGGGCAAGATGATCTAAGCATGAACACTTAACTCGAGAAGTCTAATTTGGGCATAACAACTGTATGAGTATATTCCCGATACACTAGGTTTGATTCCAAAAAGGTTGAAACAACTTAGTTAATTAATTGATCACTAGTTAACTAGGAAGTTTGGTCACAAGTAATACTTTGGGCATAAGGCGAAACGCCATCGACCTCCAAAATAGTACAACGAGTGTTGGAGCCGTGACTGCTGTGAAATATCGGCGTAAGAGTCAAGTGGGTCTATCTAAATCTTAAAGCATTTTGGGCAAAGCACAACTAGCGATAGGCCATCGCAGAGAGCGTGCATGTTGCCCGGGGTAGTTGATCTCCATTAGCTGACCCTTCTAAGGGATCATAAACTGAAAGGCTAGATTGGGCAAGGGGTTTTTGCGTGCGTGACGAGCGCAACAATTCTTATGCCTATAACCACTGGTATATGCGAGTATAGTGATTAATCTTTGCACCAATGATCGAGTGTCCAGTTCATGTTTAGTGATTCGAACCCAAGTCAGAATTGTTTGTTATTTGACTTATCTACTTTCGTTATTTCAGTTTAGGTTGGAAACCCCGTTCTGCCCATAAGCACATTGTGGTAAGAACACTGCAGGATACAAAACCTTTTTAGTGACACCCTTGCAGGAGGAGTTACTGCTCAGTTCCCTGTGGATTCGACTCTGGACTTACCACTAGCTAGTCTAATTGTGGGCACAGGATATTTTATTTGCACAAAGCTCAAACGACAGCTTCGTCAAATTGGCGTCGTTGCCGGGGAACTGAGAGCGCTAGTAATTTCTTTTGTAATATTAGTGTGAGTTTTGCCTTAATGTATGTTGCTTCGTCGTACCAGGAGTGCAGGTAACGAAGATCTTTTGTTTAACGCGGAGATTGAACGACTTGTCCGACTAAACAACAGCAATAGACGCAGGGCAGAACAAGAAGCACCAGCAAGAGAGAGGCAGTTAGAAGCAGAGAGAGAGATGGCAGAAAATCCGGAACCGCAGAATGACAACACCAACAGGACTCTCCGAGACATGATGTTCCTGAGCAATTTGATCCTCCGGCCATCAACCATAGTATTACCGGAGATCACTGGAAATTGGGAGCTAAAGCATACACTAATTCAAATTTTGCCCAAGTACAGTGATATGCCTGGAGAGGACCCTCGAAGGCATCTACAGGACTTTGAAATGGCATGTGGAACAGTGCGCACCGCTAGCCCAGCTCTTGGGGAGTACATCCGACTCCTCACTTTTCCGTTATCTTTGTTAGAGGGAGCGAGGGAGTGGTTGTACGATTTGCCCGAAGGAAGCATTCTGACCTGGCAGGAGTTGCAGAGCAAGTTTTTGGAAAAATACTTTCCAGCCTCCCGAATCCAGAATTTGAGAACTCGGATAAGCAACATCAAGATGGGTTCGGGAGAAACCCTCTACGAGTACTAGGGAAGGTTCAAGCAGATGTTGGCCAAATGCCCACAACACCAAATACCGGATCATGACCTTATTCGGTATTTCGTGGGGGGACTTCGAAGGCAAGACAGGCAATGGTTGCACGCCGCATGTGGAGGATCAATCCTGAACAAGTCCGCAGCGGAGGCTTTCAAACTCATAGCCGATATGGCCGAGGAATCAAGGGATGGGGAAGGTACTATAGTCAGAACTGCTCCGGTGCAAGACCCCTCTGCCCAAGACGACAAGTTGGACAAGCTATGCAACATGTTCGAGAAATTCATGACGAACCAAGGAACATCCAACCAAGGGATCCCCAACATCCGGAAGCTTGTGAAGGCATGCCAACTTTGCATGGCAAATTCGCATGCAACCGATGAATGTCCACAACTTTTCGAAGAAGAAGAGCTTAATGCTATTGGGCAACAGCCAGGAGGAAATAACGGGGGGCAACACCAAAAACCCTTTGAACCTTACAGGCAGCAGTATAACAACCAAGGGTGAAAACAGCACGAGAATCTTAGGTACGGCAACAATAACTTTTTGGGGCCAAACCAAGGGCAAACGAGCAATCCACCACAGTACTCGCAACAACCCCAATAGACAAGAGGATCCTCCTTGTCAGAACTTGTACACCAAATGGCCCAACAACAGGTGAAATTCCAGCAAGAGATCGAAAAATTCATAATGGAGACAAGAGGAGGGATGCAAAATGTGAATTCCCAACTGTCACATCTTGCCCAAGCGGTAGCCAGACTGGAGAGCAAACAAGGGGAACTTCCTTCCCAATTGGAGGTAAAGAAAGTGAATGCTATGACACTTAGGGGTGGAAAGGAATTACCCGAGGCTGCTGGAAAGAAAAGTCAAGAGGAACCAGAGGTTAGCGAGGAGGTTGGAATGGGATCGGCAGATGAGGAAGAACTTGCCCGAGAAAGAGAAGCCAAGAGGAAGGCAACAGGGAAGGGCAAAGAGAAATTGAGCCAGGCTGAGCCCATAATTCCTTTCCCAGGAAGAATGGCCAAGGAACAAGAAAAAGAAGAACTAACCGAACTGGTGAAAATCTTCAAAAAGGTGGAGGTCAATATGCCCCTTTTGGTCGCGCTACGCTCTATGCCCAGATGCGCGAAATTTCTCAAGAAACTCTACACTCGGAAAGTCAAATACACTGACGATGCAAAATTTCAAGTGGGCGAGTCCGTGTCCGCGGTCTTACAAAGAGATATGCCCATAAAATGTGGGGATCCTGGCATGTTCTATATCCCATGTGTAATAGGAACCATGAAAGTGGAGAAGGCAATGCTCGACCTAGGGGCATCCATCAACGTTATGTCCTTATCCATGTACCAGGACCTGGAGATAGGACCATTGAAGCCTACCCGAGTGGTGATTCAACTGGCAGATCGGTCAAACGTCTACCCAGAAGGAATATTAGAAGACGTTTTGGTCAAAGTTGAGGAACTCATTTTTCTAGCGGACTTCTACATTCTCGACATGGGGAAATCAAAAGCACGTGATCCGGTTATGCTTTTGGGAAGGCCATTTCTGAAGACCGCCAGGACTCGCATCGATTGTGATATGGGCAAACTAACATGTCAGTTCGAAGGGGAGACATTGGCATTCGACATATACAACGCCATGAAACATCCAGCTGATACAGAGATGGTGAAAAGTGTCGACATGATCGAAAAAATTGTTGAGGAGGTTTTGCCCAGAATAGCATGCAAAGAACCATTTGATATGGCAATTCAAAATGGTATCACCGAGGAGGACATGCAAGATGAATCATTGCAGGAAGCGGTGAAGATGCTAAATGCGTGGAGCGAGGGAGTCAACCACACGGAGGCTCTGAAAATCCCTACCCTAAAGGAGGAAGACCGACTGATACCCTCAATCCACAAGGCCCCCAAGCTCGAACTGAATTCTTTGCCCAAACATCTCAAGTACGTCTTTTTGGGATATGATGACACTTTGCCCGTAATCATCAATTCAGAGTTGACACCCGAGGATGAGAATAAAGTCAAGATGACCCTGGGTAAGTACAAGGAGGCTATCGGATGGACCCTGGCCGATATTAAGGGCATAAGCCCTACCGTATGCATGCACTGCATATTGTTAGAAGAAGATGCAATTCCAGTCCGTGATCCCCAGAGGAAGCTAAACCCAGCCATGAAGGAAGTTGTGATGAAAGAAATACTCAAGCTATTGGATTTGGGCATAATATATCCCATGTCCGATAGCAGGTGGGTAAGTCCAGTGCACGTTGTGCCCAAGAAGTCTAGCATACAAGTGGTGGAGAATGAATTCCGAGAACTGATTGCTACGAGGTTGCAAACCGGCTGGAGGGTGTGTATTGATTACCGCAAGCTCAATCAGAAAACAAGGAAGGATCATTTTCCTTTGCCTTTCATCGACGAGATGCTTGAAAGGCTTGCAAAAAATTAATACTTTTGTTTTCTGGATGGATACTCGGGGTATATGCAGATTTGGGTTGCAGATGAGGACCAAGATAAAACCACATTCACTTGTCCCTTCGGCACATTTGCGTATCGGAGGATGCCATTTGGGCTATGCAACGCCCCGGGCACGTTTCAAAGATGCATGATGAGCATATTCTCGGACCTTCTTGAAAACTGCATCGAGGTGTTCATGGATGACTTCACAGTTTTTGGGCAAACTTTCGATTCATGCCTAGCCAATCTGGAAAAGGTACTCAAAAGGTGCGTTGACAAGAGTTTGGTTTTGAATTATGAGAAGTGCCACTTTATCGTCAAAGAAGGGATTGTGCTCGGACATGTGATCTCAGGCAGAGGAATAGAAGTGGACAAAGCCAAGATTGAGATAATAGCCAAGTTACCATACCCAACAAATATCAAGTAGTTGCGAGGGTTTCTTGGGCATGCTGGTTTCTACAGAAGGTTTGTCAAGGATTTTGCAAAAATCGCTCAACCCATGACAAGGCTACTCCAAAATGAAGTTGAATGGAATTTTGATGAGGATTGTAAGTAGGCTTTCCAGATCTTGAAGAACAATCTGATCTCCGCACCCATAATACAACCTCCAGACTGGGGAATGCCTTTTGAGGTGATGTGCGACGCCAGTGGATATGCCATAGGGGCAGTTCTTGGGCAAAAGCGGGGAAAGGAAAGTTATGTCATCTACTATACCTCAAAGACCCTGAATGGAGCCCAAATCAATTATTCCACAACAGAAAAGGAGATGTTGGCAGTGGTGTTCACCTTCGAAAAATTCAGATCCTACTTACTTGGGGGAAAGACCACAGTCTACACCGATCATGCTGCCCTGAAGTACCTTTTGGCTAAAAAGGAGTCTAAGCCCAGATTAACCCGATGGGTTCTTATTCTGCAAGAATTCGATGTGGAGATAAAAGACAAGGCTGGAGCACATAATCAAGTGGCCGTTCATTTGAGAAGGATCGTGAGGAAAGAAGAGGGGGAACCAATCAAGGAGATGTTCCCTGATGAGCAGTTGTTCTATTCTCAAGAAAGGAAGGAAGACCCTTGGTATGCAGATTTGTGTAATTACCTATGTTCTGGGTATGTACCCCCTGGATACACTTATGCCCAGAAGAAGAAATTAGCCAAGGAAAGCAGGGAATACATTTGGGACGAACCATATATGTGGAAACAATGCGGGGACCAAATGTTACGAAGATGCATTCCACAAGAAGAGCAAGGAAGCATCCTAGAGTTTTGTCATTCAAAGGAGTGTGGGGGACATTTTGGGCACAAGAGGACTGCAGCCAAAGTACTGGAATGTGTATTCTACTGGCCGACAATTTTCAAGGATAGCTACACTATCTGTAAGAACTGCCCACAATGCCAACTAGAAGGGAACATAACCAGAAGAAATGAAATGCCCATGATCCCCATTATGCCCGTGGAAATATTCGACATTTGGGGGATGGATTTCATGGGACCCCTTCCCAGTTTGAGAGGAAACTTGTACATCTTGCTTTTGGTGGATTATGTCTCCAAGTGGGTGGAGGCAAAGGCATCCCCGACGAATGACTCAAAGGTAGTAGTGAGTTTTTTGAAAACTAATATTTTTTGCAGGTTTGGCGTGCCCAGAGCAATCATCAGCGACCAAGGATCCCATTTCTGCAATTTCTCAGTCGAGAACCTGTTCAAAAAATACGGTGTCCAAAGCCTACCACCCACAAGCCAATGGACAAGCAGAACTATCAAATCGCATTATCAAAATGATTTTGCGAAAGACCGTTGGCCCCACAGGGAAGGATTGGAGCTTAAAGCTGGAAGATGCCTTGTGGGCATACCGCACCGCATACAAAACTCCCTTCGGGATGTCACCATATAGAATGGTGTTTGGCAAGAGATGTCATTTACCGATGGAATTGGAGCACAAGGCTTTCCGGGCAGTGAATAAAGTGAATTATGATTGGAACCAAGCAGGGCAAGCAAGAAGGCTAGAGATCCAAGAACTCGAAGAAATCAGAAGAGAAGCATACGACAATGTTGTTCTCTACAAGGAAAGGATGAAGAAAAGCCACGATGCCCTGATTACAAACAAGGAGTTCAGCTTTGGGCAAAAGGTACTTCTGTACCAAACACGGTTCAAATTTGCACAAGGCAAGTTGAGTACCAAATGGGCCGGACCTTTCGAAGTACAAGTCCAATTCCCAAATGGGGCCGTCGAAATCAAGAATCCAAAATCAGGAAGAGTGTTCAAGGTGAATGGACAAAGGCTGAAGGCCTATTATGGGCATGAACCCAACGTTGGTGAGGAACTAGATTTCGCCCCAACCACAAACCACCTGGTTTGATTGGAAGGTACCACGTCATGCCCAGGACGATAAATAGGGCACTGGCCAGGAGGAAACCTGGTGCTTTTGCATTTTTTCTTTCCTATCTTTTTGTTTTTCGTTTTGCTTTTTGTTTGCCTAGGAACTAGGTTATGCCCACAGCAGTGGGCGAATTTGAGTTTCCCACCTTCGCGGGGGTTTGAATTTGTCTTTGCAGAAATAAGGGAAGCAGTTATGGGCAAAAGCAGTCCAAAAGAGGGGCACTAATCCAAAGGCAGAAGGGGACTCTCGGGCAAAATGCGGCTGAAATTGCCTGACGCACGTCACATCAAGTGACAGTTGTCAGCCCTACCTCCAAAACCCTAAAACCCCTACCCACGACGTCACTACCCTAACCATCCAACTTTCCATAATCACTACCCCCTTCCTCGGCCCTTGACATACAAAACCACCACCCCGCCACCATGGTTTCCACCAGACCAAAGAACAAACTCAAAGGAATTCCCCAAGGCACGAAAATCGACCTCACCGGAGAAAGCCCCACACCACCGAAATCCAAAGCTTCGAAAAAAACCCCACGTCCGAAACCACTTCCGATGGAAATCACACCAACCCCATCGTCCAAAATCCTGCCACAAGCCGAGAGTCCCTCGCCGGTGGATGAAAATATCATCGAGCAACTCACGGTGAAAATAGACGTCCCCACGCTCGGTACTGACGAACAGCATGCTGCCGAAGGGGAGGGAAAGGCCACACCGAAAATGGCGAAGAAAGGCGAGGAAGAGCCGTCTAGGAGGAAGCAGACCCCCACCGCTCCAAAAAGAAAAAAATCGGCGGCCGAGAAATCGGCCACGCCAGCCGAAGGATCATCAAATGAGAGAAACGAACCTTCGGGTTCAGTGCTGCAAGAGGAGCAGGGAGAGTCCGGCGAGGAGCCAGAGGAAACACCAGCCAAAAGGAGGAGGAAGGTGATGGCCCCAACCCCAATCCGAATGATCAAGGGAGAGCCGGCGTCCGCACCGAGAAGCAGGAAGAAGACGGCGAAGGGGATTGTTGTGCCCAAGTTCCGGATATGAAGTCGCTGGAGCCTTTGGGCATAGTGGAAAAGATAAAGGAATACTTCGACAACATCGGGTGGAAGGCATTTCTGGGATGGCCAGGGCACGCGTATGAGGAAGTGGTCAGAGAAGTTTTTGACTCGATGCAGGTGGACATCAACCCAACCTGTGGACCTCTGGGCATGAGTTTCCCCATGAAGGGAGAAACCAGAGACATGTCCGTGAACGAAGTCAATCTCAATTTGGGAATGGTGAAGCTGAAGGATCTACAGAAGAAGGAGTACAAGGACGCCAAGAGAGGGATCCCCACCTTCACTGCACAAGAGTGGGATGTCATGTGGGCAGATATCGGCGATGGAGGACAGTTCAAGACCCAAAAGGTCAAGGGGCACAGAATCCGCGATTCAGCCCTGAGGGTGTGCCACCGCATCCTCTCCTACTCCCTCTTTGGAAAACTGGACAGCGGGAATGCTATGTCCAAAAAGGATCTCTACATCCTTTGGGCAATGCACAGCAAGGTGAAGCTCAACTTCGGAGCCTTTTTGATCGAGCACATCGAATCCATCATCAGCAAGCCTAATCAGAGGCTCTCATGCATCCAGTTCACCACCGCGTTTGCCCAAGTGAACGAGATTAAGATCGAGGAGGGGAACACCAAGATTGAGGCAGAGAAGCTGAACATTGAAGCCCTGATCCGCATGAAGGATATAAGGATGGACCGTGGTGTGCCCAAGTTTACCAACCCAGAAGAGAGAGAAGTTTCGGCGGCCGAAGGCCAAAGCCCTGCTTTGGGCAAAGGAAAAGAGAAGGTAGAGGAGTCAGAGTCAGAGGACGAGGAGAATCAGCTGGACAGGATCTAGTCAAGGATCGTGGAGACCC
The DNA here is from genome assembly GCF_028751815.1 of Salvia miltiorrhiza. Classification (NCBI taxonomy): domain Eukaryota; kingdom Viridiplantae; phylum Streptophyta; class Magnoliopsida; order Lamiales; family Lamiaceae; genus Salvia; species Salvia miltiorrhiza. Next base: position 27,207,397 of record NC_080390.1, read on the forward strand.
AGGTTGCACTGGCCTTCTTCAAGCACCAAGGGTTCAGGTACCCGCCTGCATCTGCTCCTTGAATTTTCACCCTCCCTAGGTTGTTAGTTTTTTTATTTTGTTGAGTCTTTTGTGTGTTTTGTTTTTTTTCGTTTTTTGTTTGTTTTGTTGAGTCTGTCTGGCCAAAGCTGCGGGAAGGGTAACCTTCTGCCTGCACCGGTGTTTTGCCCAAAAGGCAACACACTTGGTGCAGGCACCCAAAGCAATGGTCATGTTTTCTTTTGTTGTCTTTAATCGTTTGCTCTTCTTTTGTGTTTTTGTTTATGTTTGTTGTTTTCCTTGACCCCCTCCACACACCTACTTTGCTCAAAGCAAAGTGTGTGTGGGGGGGGGAGGGCAAGGCTTCAGTTGTTGTTGTACTGGGTAATCCTTGTTCTCGCACCCTTTGCCTTAAGGCAAAGTGTGTGAGTGGGAGGGAAGACCCAGTTTCTTTTTAATGTTTTAGAGTCTTGTGTCAGCATGTTGTACAATCAAGGTTACTCCAGTTTTGATGGATTGAAGATTCAATTTAGTGAGTAGGATTTCCCAAACTTGTGTCGTATGTAGTTGAGGACGATGGATAGGGATTTGGGCATACCATGTGAGGATTTGAGCTTTTAAATGTTGTTTTATGCCCATAACAGTTCTTTCTTTCATTGTGTGAATATTGATATCTTGATTTGGGATAATGCTAGAACTTGCCTTGATTCTTAGTCGAACCCTGTGTACATAGACTAGGTGTGTTAGATGATTTAGGAAATCCTTTCTTTAAGCCCATAGAACCAAATCGACCAACCCTACATCTATCACTTGCAGCCCTTTTTGAGCTTAATAATTCATTTGAATTCACTTATAAATTTGCCCAGAATTGAGCCGTCCCGGTCAAACTGAACTTAAGGGCAAAAGGAAGGGGAGATAGTGTAGTGGACCTTACGGGCAGGACTAGTGCAAAAATTGAAAAAATGGGAAATCTGATCCCACAATATAAAAAGTCCATAAATAAAAAGAAAGAAAAAGGAAGAGAAAAAGAAAAAGAAAAAAAAAGAGGAAGATTAATGGGAAGAATGTTCTTAGGCCCGCAAGAATAAGCAAGAAATAAAAAAATCTGGGAAAGCTATTGCCCAGAATGAAGTTCAGAATGACCTTAGCCTCGTGCCTAAAAATTCCCACCTTATGCCTTAAGCCACATTACAACCAATGAAAGACCTAATGAGATGCACCTAGGGCTTTTGACAAAAGGGGAAGACAATAGAAGATAGGCAAGCTTATGGTCAGAACCCAACAAGATGTCCAGAGAGAAAACACGAGCCAAAACACTTGAGAGAAAGAGTGAAATGGGAGGAACATCCTTATGCCCAGAACCCGAATCTTGACTCAATTGATGGCATTTAGTTTGTTTGATCGTGCTGCTGATTGTCTTTTTTTAACCTTCATTTTACTGCTTGACTGAGAAAGTATAGCATGCTTTGTTGTTTTCGTTTTTATGTTTTGTGTGTCTATTTCGTCCGTGTCTGTGTTTGGGCAAAATCATGCATGCACGCTTGAGGACAATCGTGTTTAAAGTGTGTGCGTGTGATGAGCCCAGGTTTGTGCTCTATTTTTGTGTCTGTTTTAGGTCTACATCGAGTCTTTTTCCTTTGGTTTGTGTTGTTTGGTCGCCTGGGAGGGCGTAATTCTATGGCAGGACCAGCTTGTGGGCAAGAGGTGCTCCAGGGGTCGAAACTGCTGTCACTTTTCATGAAAGAGGTATGCGCCGGAAGCAAAGGGGAGTTGGAGGCAAAACCATCCCTTATGCCCATAAATACCGCATGAAAGCTGGCAGGCAAGAAGAGGAAGGCAAGGAAGAAGTCAGAAGCACAACAGGCGGGCGAGGCAGGACTGCAAGTAGAAGCTTGATATGGGCCGAAGGCGGCAGCTATCCAAAAGAGACCGATGAGGCCAAACCACCGCCTTATCCAAAAGGAAACAAATCTTCAAGATATTAGGTCTGAAAAGGGATAAGCATCTCCATGCTTTGCATGGATCCGGCCGCAACACCATGGGCTGGGCCTTACGTTGCCCTAATCGCACCTATAAATACCCGAAGAGCTTTTGAAGCCAAGGGTGCTGAAAAACCGACCTGTTGTGCAGTCTTTGTGAAGTTGAAGCTTGCCGGGCTGTGGGCATAGTCTAGGTTATTCGGTACATGTTTTGCACGGCACTTTTGGCCGTAGGTACTCATATTTCCCTTTTAGTAATTTCAGTTTACGTTATGTTTTCTATTATATCTTTTGCCTGTGTTATCTACTTTATGTTCGGCTAAGTTTTATATTCTGGTTTGGGCAAGATGATCTAAGCATGAACACTTAACTCGAGAAGTCTAATTTGGGCATAACAACTGTATGAGCATATTCCCGATACACTAGGTTTGATTCCAAAAAGATTGAAACAACTTGGTTAATTAATTGATCACTAGTTAACTAGGAAGTTTGGTCACAAGTAATACTTTGGACATAAGGCGAAACGCCATCGACCTCCAAAATAGTACAACGAGTGTTGGAGCCGTGACTGCTGTGAAATATTGGCGTAAGAGTCAAGTGGGTCTATCTAAATCTTAAAGCATTTTGGGCAAAGCACAACTAGCGATAGGCCATCGCAGAGAGCGTGCATGTTGCCCGGGGTAGTTGATCTCCATTAGCTGACCCTTCTAAGGGATCATAAACTGAAAGGCTAGATTGGGCAAGGGGTTTTTGCGTGCGTGACGAGTGACAATAGGGGCACAACAATTCTTATGCCTATAACTACTGGTATGCGAGTATAGTGATTAATCTTTGCACCAATGATCGAGCGTCCAGTTCATGTTTAGTGATTTGAACCCAAGTCAGAATTGTTTGTTATTTGATTTATCTACTTTCGTTATTTCAGTTTAGGTTGGAAACCTCGTTCTGCCCATAAGCACATTGTGGTTAGAACACTGCAGGAATTTGCATAAAATTTTAACTCACTTGGTGGATACAAAAATTTATATTTTGTAGTAATTCAAATTTTTTCATGATAAAATTTAATATATGTCAATGTGGGAATAATGAATGTCTAATGTAAGAATGATGAATGACCTTTTATTTAGGTAATGAATTGCAAAGTTTAATATGTTTTCAATGTGGGATAAAAAATTTAAAAGGGGTAATTGCCTGTAAATTCATAACGTTTACACGGAATTGATTTTTGCACCTTTTTTTATTTTTTTACTTTTAAATACCTAACCTTTCGTTTTTGTCTCGAATTTATCCGGTGATCGGTTTTTTCTCATGCCGGCGCCGGAATTGACACTGTGGCAGCCGAAATTGATGATGTGGCAGCCGGAATTGACACTTAAATATATTTTTTACATGTGGCATAAAAAAATTAAAAAATAAAAATAAAAAAAATCCAAATCATCATCTTCCCCAACCTAATTCACCTTTCCCCCTTCCCCCCACCCGCTGCCGCCGTCGCCACCGCCATTCACCACCACCCGCTCCACTGGATCTCGCTCCAGTCGCCCCCTCCCCCTCCCCAGATCTCGCCGGTATTCTTCTCCCCCTCCCCAAATCTCGTCGACCTCCCCTCTCTGAAATTTCGGCGACAGCAGCGGTGAAGCCGCCGCCATCGTCTCTCCCTCAAACCTCAACAGACGGGCAACAGTCAACAGAGGTACCTCCGCCTCCGCCTCTCTCCCTCCACACCAGCACAACTCCCTCTCCGCCGGCCGCCTTCTCCTCCCCCTCCCCAAATCTCGTCGACCTCTCCTCTGAAATTTTGGCGACAGCAGCGGCGAAGCCGCCGCCATCGTCTCTCCCTCAAACCTCAACAGACGGGCAACAGGGTGGGGAAAGGGGAGGTGGCGGCGGTGGAGGTGGCAGGGAGCGGCGCCGGGTGGGGAAGGGGGAGTTAGGGTTTGGGGTGGGGGAAAGGGGGAAAACACGATGGGGGGAGGATTTTCCTTTTCTTTTTCTTTTTTTTTTAATTTTTTTCCATATGTCACAAAAGTGCCACCATGTTAATTTTCGGCTGCCACATCATCAATTCCGGCTGCCACGGTGTCAATTCCGGCGCCGGCATGAGAAAAAACCGATCACCGGATAAATTCGAGACAAAAACGAAAGGTTAGGTATTTAAAAGTAGAAAAATAAAAAAAAGGTGCAAAAACCAATTCCGTGTAAACGTTAGGAATTTACAGGCAATTACCCCAATTTAAAATAGCAAAAAATAGTGAATTGAGAAAACGCCACCTAGGATTGAGGATGAATGTGGTGTCTTCAATGTGTAACCTATTACATAATAGATAGATAGATTCTAAAAGCTTATAAGTTTCCCAAAATATAAGTTTATCTACCGCCAACTTATTTTCTCATCATCTTATAAGCAACACACAATTTACAAGTATAATTCAATTATGTTTTTTTATTTTCATTATATATCATTCTAATTTCATCTCTCTTCGATTTTCTCCCGCTAATAAAGATCATTTCTCTCACTAAAAATTCTCTCTTTAACTTATAAGCTCAATTATTCAAACACTTTGATAATTTATAAGTTCTTAAAAAACATCGTATAAGCTCCAAGAGCTTATAAACTCTTTAAAATAAGCTCAACGGAACACCCTCCTAGTAAGTCGTAGTCATATAAGACTACAAAATTTTGCTAACACCGTAGTTAGAGTATATTAAGACTACCAGTTTTTACAAAAACCAAAGTTATTGCATGATTAAGACTACGGTTCTTACATGAAAACCATAATTAATTTACATTATGTAGAACCAGTATTTAAAATCTACACAATGTGAGATAAAAACATCTTCACAGCACAACCACTCTTGATAATTAGAAGCTAAACTCTTTGCAAAGGGCAAGATCAGAAGTACACTAAAGTATATAGATAAACTATACATATATAGTGGACAAGAAATTTAATAGCCTTGCTTGAGAAATCTTGAGGGACAGTATTACAAAATATCAAGATGATGGTTAATATGCCAAAAGACCTCCATTAAGTAAATACAGTGATAATATATAGTATGAAAAATACCCACTTAAGTTACATATTGCGCAAGCACTTTTGGCTCTTCCATCTCCCAAAAGCCAAACTTTTGTACTGGTTGTATGTCGGAATCGAAGTTATAGCTCTCACAACATCCAGCACGCTACCATATAAGCATCACAGTGAAAATCTAATGAGATAAACATATATATGGTTGCTTCTAAGTGAAACCTAGTCACATGTACTTCACTAAGATTACATATTTAATTACTACCTAATTTGATGAGGATCATCTGAATTTCATCTTAAGAGCTTTTGGCAGAATGAAACCTATGTTACCTCATAAACTAGGCATTACAGTAGCTTATCATTTCATTAAATATATGCAAGTTTTTCTTGACAAATATATGTATTGGATTGCCAAAAAACCTCAAATAATTTAACAATCAAAACCTAGTGTCTTGCAGCACCAATCCTACATCAAACTAATAATTTGGAGTCAGTAGAAGCCCATTGAACAAATATTCCAATTCAGGAAAGCAAATTCAGTTCAGGTGAAAAAGATAAAAGAACAAGACAACTAAGCCACACTCTAACACGAGATTTCCAAAAATAAAATATTACCACTCTTTTATATGTGATTAAGCACGACATTTGCCCACTCAACACGAACTTTGTCAATATCCTCTTGAGTATAAACCCTGTTGTCAAACTATTAACCATGCAAAAATAAAATATTACCACTCTTTTATATGAAAAAATGAATAACATAGAAATAAGACAAATTTCTTACATGTGAATGTAGGCAAATGGAACCACTCTTCGTAAGCTCTTCAATGATTTCTTTCATGTAGCACATGATGAAAAACCCGCATCGCTTGGAATCGGGTTGTCTTGGAGACTATGACATATTATTAAGTGTTAGTAGGTAAAAAAATGGCAGTTTTCGTCCTAACGTACGAGCTCAATCTTAAAAAAAGTACCCAACATTTCAAAAATTCCACGCCTGTGTCCCTAAGATTTCTGGTGCCCTCTGATGTGGCCTCAAAATCAGATGTGGAGTTCTTGTCAAAAAAAAAATTAAGAAATTTAATTGACATTGTTACTTATTAAAATTAAAGCATAATAAAATCTCCATCGAAGTGGTTGCTGAGCTCGCTCCGGATGCTTTCCGGGTTGCCCCACCCCAAATCCACGAAATAGACCTAGAAGCGCAGCGAGCTCCCCACGGCCACACAATTCACCTTGGTGTCCTAGTATTGGAATATCACTGGCTTACTCTCCCACTCCTCGTCCCTCTTGCCGATAGCCTCCGCATTCTGCGGCTCAAAGTCGAACAGGACAAGATTAGAGCGTCCCGAACTCCACCGAGCAGGACAGGATCAGACCCGCCCCGTTCACTGTGAAGATAGCCTGGATCAAGTTCCCAAAGTAGCTCTGTGGCATGGGCGGGTCGACCAGCTTCCGACAGTTCTCACCGTCAACATGGATAGTCGGCAGGGCCAAGCTCACCTGCCACACATACTTGATCTGGTTGATGGTGGAGGTAGAGAACTTGAAGACCTAGCCGCAAAAACACAGGGACGTGGCTGCCGTTGGATGGCTGAGTTCAGGGTTTAATTTTGATAAGAACTCCAAATCAGATTTTGAGGCCACGTCAGAAATACCACATGTGTGCTCCAACGACACACATTATCTTTTATGCACCGAAAATCATTTTTGGGACACAAGCCTGATGTATTTGCAACGCTAGCTACTTTCTTGCAATTATGCTTACCTTGGGAATTTATGATCGAGCTCAGAGGTTGGGACAAAAACTAATTTATACCCTAAAAACAAATACTACAATTGTACACAAAAATTGTATTTTGGATTACCTTGATAATTTCCCAAGTTGGTTGTTTTTTACCTCTTCTCTCTAATCTTGCATTGAACATAGAAATTGCCCTTCAAATCAATAACATGTATTAGTTCACCACTTAATGAAATATATATGTAACTACAAAAGTTCAAAATCTTACTTGTTGACAATATTTTGCCAACTTTCATCACAGACCCAATGACCAAGAGGGTCAAAAATAGATATTGTCTCCTTGTGAGGATCAATTACTGTAAGAATCCAATGTACCCTAATCCATAAAAAACATATAAGACAAATAGAGGGAAAAGATAAATTGATGAACTAGGATAAAGAACTAAAACTTACCCTACATTAACCGGGACTATCACTAGTTGATTTGAGGATACATTCTCAAACCTATCTGCCAAAGCACGTGTTTGTGCATCGTGCGGGGGCTTGGACACATATGACACGTCAAATGGATCCACAAAACGAAATCGATCAAGTGCACTATTCTCCTTCAATTTTTTATACAAGTGCCTTACAAATAAATAAAAAAGTATTCAACTTGAAGGAAATACTTGTTACTTGCAAGATAAATTTTAGGAGAGCAAATGCTTACCACATGTACACTACTATGCAGTTCCCTGAAATTTGCTCTAACTCACAAAATGGGATGATGTCTTCACAAAGTATGAAACCCTCAAAGGGCTTACCAAAGATGTCTTCATCAAATGATATAAAAATTGTTCCTTGCTCGTTGCTTAAAGAATTCTCAGCATGTATACACAATACTTTCAATGAAGGATGCAAAGAGTCATAACACTTCACCTTCCTCTCCTTAATCACTTGGTGTCTTACTCTTTTATTCTTAGGAGAAAAGACAAGTATCAACTTTTTTATTAATTATAATGACAACAAAAGACTATATGAAATTAAAACAATACCTGTAAGGCATCAAATTTCTCAACGAGTACCACTTCATCCTCCTCCTCCTCCTCCTCCTCCTCCTCCTCTTCAAAATCTTCATCCATCAAGTGAGACGGTTGCTTATCATGGCTTCCCTTTACTTCATCATCTTTGTCTTTCGCAATTGCCGCTTCGAGTTTACTAAGTCTATCATGTAGGTGACATATCATTTCATTTTGTTCAACTATATGCTTCTTTGCCTCCATCAAATCGACTAGTTGCTCATTTTCCATGTGTTGTCTTCTCTTTCTACCATGCTTGAAGAACATAGAAGGAGTAACATAACTACCAACTGCTCTAACACGTCCAGAGTGCTCGCCAGACTCTAGTGCACATGTAAGCAAATCTTCTCCCGATCTTTGAGTCTTGAATTCTCCTTCTTCCTTTTGTCGTATGTAGTCATCCTTTTAGTTAGCAAGAATAAAGTCATATTAGCAAATTTATAATGCAGCTATAATTAAAAACTACATGTATTCATCTTACAATTCTTTGCACAGTCTTCTTTAAATTCTCATTTTCTATGTCGCCATTCTTAGGTACTCGTGCTTTCTTCCACATGATAGCCCTATCTACATCATCGTCGCCGCATAATTCCTCCTTCTACAATTACAAAATAAAAATCTTAGGTTGTCAATGAGAAAAAAAAAAAGGACACTAGTTTTTACAATTAAAGACCGGTGTTAGTGACAGAAACTGCAGTGTATTACTCCCCTCATCCAATTCAATAGGCCACAATTCCTTATTTAGACGTCCCAATTGGAATAGGTCACTTTCTAAAATGGAAAATCAATACATAACGAACACCCACACAACTCATTTACATCAAATGTCGTTGCGACCCACAAATAAATCTCTCTTTTCACTTAAAAAAATATCTTCCTTTCTGTCTCCTACTAACCTCAAAAAGATTTATTCTCTCCTATTTTATTATAACCTATTTATTTCGTAATATTCGTGCCCAGGCCTTGTGGCCTATTGAATTGGGACGGAGAGAGTATATAAGTAAGACGAGCTGAAGTCTAGAGGTAAATGCTTTGAGTGTGATGAATACATTGAGGACATAAGCATCACTCCTTCAGTCCCATTACAAATGTCCCATTGCTTTTGGGCACGGAGATTAAGGAATGTGTAATTAGTAGATAAAGTGAGTTGGTGGAGAGAGAAAAATATATTGGAATTTGTAAAAGTAGGTATAGAGAGAGTAAGTGGTGAACCCATTAGTTAATAAGTTTTTTAATTATTTGCCGAAAAAAGAATAGGACATTTGTAGTGAGATATCCTATTATGGAAAGTGGAACATTTGTAATGGGACAAGGGGGTATAAGTTAAAAATAAAAATGTATCTAGTAAGGAAAAACTACCATTTTTTCAGCCAAACCAGCATAGCCGCTTCGTGAAAGTCTGTGAGGGTACATGTTCTTCATCGCTCTCTTTGCTTGCTCTTCACTCAATTTCTAGAAAATGAAGTGTATTCATAGTTAAAATAAATGAATAACATAGGGTAACTTATTATTACTTGTGAAGTAGCTTACCTTAAATTCTTCTGACATTGTGTTTCTCACAAATTGATTCCAATCTTCACGAAGAATACCACTCGATGGGGGTGGCTCATTCAACTTTGCAGAATTGTCTTTGTTGGGAACAATATATCCTCTATATAACTTAGATTTCCATTGTCGCCACTTTGAGTTTGCAGATTCTAAGCATCCTGACTTCCACGTGTCATTAACTTCATATGCTGACTATTAAATTAAAGAGAATACAGACAAAGTTATGATTTAATTCTAGTATGGACTACAATGATTAACAATAATACATGTGTTTAAACAAGTTAATGATACGGTAGGGTAATAGAAAGATAATTTCCTCTTCCTTGCATACTACTTACAGAGACATATTCCCATATAGTGTCTTTAACTTCTTGTGGCACCATTTTCCAACACTTATAACTTATCTTCACCTCTTGTCGAGCAACAACACCAATATAGCTTTGCATTTCTGTTGCGACTTTACCACATGGTTGTCCACGACAGTTAAATTCAACCACGTGTTTGACCCCTTTGGCCATTCTCTTTGCAACGCCAATCAAACACACCTTTCCTTTACGAGATCTTGTTGATTGTTTGTCTTTGGAATCCACCCTAGTGCCAGCACTATCATTAGTAGGCATAATCACCACAAGACCTATGAAGCAATTAGCAATACAAATTAGATTAGTAACAAAATAATATGCAATTATCAAACAAAAAAGACAAGTAAAATGCAACATCACAAGTATATTGAAATTTTATTGGTTGAAGTTTCAGAGCTCAGATTGTTAACCCAAACCCCATCACAATCTTCATGAATGCATGGTGTTTCATTTTCATCAAGTTCATCATTCATATTCATGTTTGGAAATCCCTTGGTAAAAGCTTGTTGGCTAAGAGAAATATCCTCCAACTCTAAACCAATAATAATTTCAGAATTCTCTTTAGGGGGGACATGAAAGTGCCAAAGACCGTATAAAAAATAAGATCTTTTTTGTTTAAAAAACAACTAAAATACACACATATACTACGGCTTTAAGGTAACCATAATCTTCACAGATTAAATTTGCACACAGACTACAGTTCTAAGGTAACAATAGTCTTGTCAACTTAAATTTGCGCTCATAGACTACGGTTCTAAGATTACAGTCTTAAGAAATTAAATACACGCGCATAGATTATGGTTTTAATGTAAAAAAGTTGAGAGAATTTTGAATCAGAGTTCTGGATTTTTGCCAGGTGATCCCTAGGTTGCAGCACGTCTGGTCGTTATCAGGCATCACTCTCTACTTTAAGTTATATTGAGATTTACACTCACCTCTTTAATGAAAGGACATCTGGAGTTTAGCTCTGTAGCACTGTAGATCGGACGTCGTAACGCCCTTAATGCTAGGTTTTGAAAAAGACTTTTCATGTCATTCCCGTTTAGGTCTTCCAACTACCGCCCACTACATTAATCTAGTTTTTTTTTTTTTAAAGAAGCAGCTAGATTTATTTTCTTTAGACAGCTACATCGCCTTAGCAGCTCATATCGAAGCAGCGAATGTAGTCATTGGAACTTATAGACTACAGTTTATAGACTACTATTCTGTACTTCTAAATTCTTTCACTTGCACGTAGACTACGGTTTAGGTTGCGCTGTCTATGACGAAAGACTGTCTTTCGAAAAAACCGTAGTCTTTGCAGTGTAGTGCTGTTTACAGGGGCCGACAGGTTGACCTCTCTTGTTGAAAATTATCTTTGATGCGCTTTCATCTGGATTCCTTCCCAAATTTCATGCAATAAAGTTGGTCCCTGGACCAGCTTTATTGTTCATATAATCATGTAATAGAAGAATATAGTTGAAGACATGATAGCATTAAAATAATATTCTTGATCACAACTACTTTATCTGAATACTATACCTCTTTTATCATTTGCTGGTTGAGCCATTTGAATCTCTGGTGGCTCTTCATTTTGTTGTTCTTCATCTCCTTCCATTTGGTCATCATCCCGTAACCTGTGATACCTACTTTGGTTTCTAGTTGCATCCTGAGATCTAGGAGACATCACTGCAGAAACTGAACAACATCTTTTATAAACGAAAAATCTTTTATAAACTAAGAAAATATTAAGTCATAAAAATATATAATTGATCTTGCTTACTAGAAGCTTGTTGACTGACTTGTGTCTGCGGTTGCCTACTCTGCTGCTGCCTACTCTCCTTTATTTGATGCATATCTTGAAATCCACAATGAGAATTTTCATTGGTGGTTTCTCTTCGAGTACTAGGAGGCATCACTACCAAAAGAGGTGACAAGACAAATAATCATTGCATCAGAGTTTGAATATGTTATAAGAAAGAAAGTAAGAAAAATTAGGACTAATCCTTCAAAGCAACAAATAAAGAGGCCCTTTTTTTTTTCTTACTAATGCAACAAATACAACCGAACTTACAGATCTTTAATGCATTTTCAATTGCTCGAGTGACTTCCATATCTGATACATGTCCATTTTCTCGCTGCGCATCTTCCTCTATTTCATCCTCATCGAGTAATCCATGATTTACTCTTCCTCCTGCAGTTGATCTTCGGGTACTACGAGTCATCACTGCAAACTAAATGTTATTCCATGAGTATGTATACAATGATCACAATAATAGCAAGTGGAATTCATCACTAATGCTAAATGTACATAAAAATAAAGTAACTACTAAAAGTAGGTGTAATTAAATGAGTTGTTGAATAGCCCTGTTGAGAGGCACCTCCTCATTTCTTCTTCCTATCGTGGATGCTAAATAGCCTAACGTTGACGATGGCAAGATAAAATGCTACTATCTATCTATTCAGTGTATTCATTAGCGAAAGCAGGATTACCTTTTTTCAGTTTTGACCAAATGATTTAAAAAATTACGGATAGATACTCTCTCACTCACTAGTGTGACTGTGTGAGTCCCACTTTCCAAAAGAAAAGTCATATCTCTAACTTGGGAAATTGAAATCAACCCCAACTACACCTTTCCTCATCATCAAGGCTCACATACCACTATTTCCTAGTCTGTAACTTTTCTCAACTGCGAAGTATAGAAAATAAATCAAAATATTATTGTTGATTAATTTTTTTTATAAAATGAGTAAATAACCTTGTTGTTCCTTACTCTGTCGAGTCGTTTGAAACTCTGGTTGTTCTTCATTTCCGTGCTGTCTATCTCTTTCCATTTGGTCTTCATCTCGTAATCTGTAATACCCACTTTGGTTTGTAATTGCCTTCCGAGTTCTAGAAGCCATCACTATAGAAAGAAAAGTATAATTTATAAAGTAGAAAATGTGAAGACAAAATAATAAAAATAAAGATCATCCTCACTCGAAGCTTGATGACTGGTTTGTGGCTCTAGTTGTTTCCTAATCTGTGGCTGCCCATTCTCCTTCGTTTGGTTCTTATCACAAAATCCAGAACGGGAATACAGATTTGTAATTGTTCTTCGAGTACTAGGAGCGATCACTAAAAAAAAAAGAACAAATTAATGCACTAGCAAAAGAAAAGGAGAACCAACTCATAATGCAGGTCAATTTTTCGCTACTTCCTTATTACTCCCTCCGTCCACTAATTCATGACCTAGGGGAGGAAACATGGGTTTTAAGAAAAAGTGTATTGTTTATTAGTTGAATGGAGAAAGGGACCCACAAAGTGTATTGTTTATTAGTTGAGTGGAGAAAAAGTGTATTGTTTATTGGGACTCACCAATTAAAAAATGTATAAATGGGTAGGACATGAAATGGTGGACGGACCAAAAAGGAAAGTAGGACATGAATTGGTGGACGGAGGGAGTATTAAAAAATTCAACCTAAAGTTACAGGTCTTTAATGCACTAGCAAGATGGTACGTGAGACGCAAGTAAAAGTATTTGAATAAATATATATGTAAAAAATAGATAAATGTTATCACAATTTTGAAAAAAATTAGGTATAAAAGGATTCTCATATTATACATCTATAGAACTCTACATATAATTGTAAAAAGAACATCTTGGTTATGTTTCTGTTAACTAGAAAACAATCTAGTCCCTACATCTTGATTGATGGATGGTGAAGACTGATTTTTAAACGGGATTATGTCTCTTCACACACAATTTAATGATTTCTCTATGATTATACCTTTTTAAGCAGAAAATAATGCTTTCACAGTTGTTATTCTTTTTTAGGCATGAAATAATGCTTTTTGAATAATAAAGTTATGCTTCATTCATAGTTAAACAAGGAAGGTTTTTACCGGATCCAATGAGAATGTTATCTTTCGTAAGAAATGAGAAATTAGAATAAATATAAGTCATAGGATTGGAATAACTGACGTTCCAGATTCATTCTCATTTCTCACCACATTTAGCCATTCTCATGGATCCTTTCTCTCTCCCTCCCTCTCTCTCTCTCTCTCTCTCTCTCTCTCTGTGTGTGTGTCTGTGTCTATATATATATATATATATATATATATATATATATATATATTAAATTACTAAATTATCCTAAAAATTAAAATATGTTAGGAGATATAGGTATAATAAGAATATACAATTTTTATAATAGTAATAGATAAGTATAATATATCATATTACTCTATTGCCCTGTAACAAATAGTAAGGACATAATAGAAATCAAATTTTGTAAAACAAGGCTCTTTCATAATAGGTATAAATTTTCAATTTCTTGAGTGAATTTCAAGTTTGGCTGTTCATTTCCTTGCTGCCATGTTTCTCTATGGCAACCCATCTTAGTAATCCTTGATTTAGTTGATCTTGGGTACTGGGAGCCATTACTGTGAATAAAATGCTAACTTATAAGTAAATAAGATGATCACGATGATAGCAAGAAGTAACTCTTCTCTACTACTACATATACATACCATCTGATAAGCAATTAATTGTTTTTTCAATGATGTTTGAAGAGTAAAATAAGCAATATCTGTCAATTGATGTTTCAGTAATATCCTAGTTAAGCTACTTTTCTACACTTCTAGGTGTGAATAATGAATTAAAATTATCTTGTCATTTTTAAGACCTATATCTGAATACTTAACCTTGTCGAGTCATTTGAAAGTCTGGTTGTTCTTCATTTTGATGTTGTCCATCTCCTTCCATTGGGATCTCATCTCGTAATATGTGATACCCAAGGTGGTTTCCAGTTGCCTTCCTAGTTGTATGAGTCATAACTGTAAAAAGAAAAGTATATTTTATCATAAATAGGGCCAAAAGAAACAGAATTCATGACCTTTAGCAGTTATTTCCATTTAATCATATTGTTTTAAATAAATCAGTAACAAACCATCAAAATTTGATACACGGCCCGTAATAAAGTGAAATCAAACCGCAATACTAGACACATTAATCTAAACTGCACTAGTAGGATTGAATGATATTATATTACAAATATCAAAACTAAAAGGAGTTCAGTCTAATAATTCGAAAATTAGGGGTCATGCATCAAATTGCAACAATCTAAAAGTTCGTAAACGCAGAAGATTATGACACAATTAAATCGCAAAGAGGGCCAAAAATGTGATCTTGTTCCACTTAAATCTTGAAAAAAAATCTGATTTTCCTCACTAGAAGCTTGTTGACTGATAGGTGGCCGCATCTTTCGCCTATTTTTCCATTGCCCATTCTCCTGCCTTTGATGATTATCTTGAAATCCACTATCGGAAGTTTGATTGGTAGTTGGTCTTCGAGAACCAGAAGCCATCACTACCAAAAAGCAGGACTTGATTGATAATGTATGCATTGCATTTTAATATGTAAGAGCCACAAACCAAGTAAGAAGAACTAGTCAAGTAGATTAACTAACTTCTATAAGAAGAGCAATCCTTTGTGACTAATCCTTATACGTAACAATTTCAACCAATACTTACGGATCTGTAATGCATTTCTCAGCGCATCAGTGACTTCCAAGTTTGTATACCGTTCGTCTTCTTGCAGTTCATGTTCCTCCATTTCATCCTGTTCCAGATATCCATGATTTAGTCTTTTATTGACAGTTGATCTTTGGGACCTGGGAGCCGTCACTGCAAACAAAAAGTTTATGTACGAATACGTTAATGAGAAAATAGCATGACATAACACGTCTCTATTGCTAAATCTACATAAAAATAACAATAATCCATTCATAAATTCACAAAATCTTGGATGAGAATCTCCTGGAGTATAGTCTATGAATCCAACCAGAACTAAACTAGACAATCCATGATATTTGTTAGTGTTGGGCCTTCCATTCCATAGGATGTCACATAAAAGACTTACTCTAATAGAATAAGCAAAATAACAAAGGATTAAACAGAAATAACGAGCAGAGATTCATCCATTGTACATTAAATTAATTTCCTTGTGTGTAGCTCCTCTTCACTACTAAGTGTACATAATAAATTAAAATGATCGTATCATTCACAACTTCTATTGACTAAAAACTTAACCTTGTCGACCATTTATTTGTCGATTCATTTGAAATTCCAGTTCTTCTTCACTTTGGAGTTGCCCATCTCCTTCCATTTGATCCATTCCTTCTAAACCACAATACCCACTTTGGTTTCCAGATGCTTTCCGAGTTCTAGAACCCATCACTGTTTCACCAAAAAAAAATAGGTCTAGTGTGCGCTAGAAAACTTAAGTTCAACCATTGCAAGTTTAACCTTTCCCCATAGAAGCTTGTGCAAAGATTTGTGGTTGACTATTCTCCATCGCTTGCAGCTTCTCTTGAATCACAGAACGGGCATTGCGACTGGCAGTTGCACTTCGAGTTCGAGTACTAGGAGCCATTGCTAAAAAAAGGTGAAAGGATGAAGAATTAATGAGACTAAATTCTAAAGAGATGGCAAGCAAAACTCAACCTTATAAGTAACAAATTCAACCAATACTTATGGAGTAGTTGTTTAATACACATATATATTTAACCTTGCTTTTGAATTGGTTGTTGACTGACTTCCAAGTCTGGTTCTTGTTCATTTTGTTGTAGTCCATGTTCCTCCATTTCATCCCCATCTCGTAATACACGATTTGATCTTCTTTTCGCTACGGGTTTCCTTTTTCTAGGTGCCATCACTCTGAGGAGAATGTAACTTTTTTGGCATATATAAGATAATCAGAACATTAACTAGGCATAACTCTTCTATTCTGCTAAATGTACATCAAACCACCATGCAATCAATGGAAATAATATCTTCTAAATGAAGACTTGAATAGTAATAAAATGCAGATATCCATCCCTAATAATTTTCATCGATTTCCAAATACTTTAACTCTTTTATGGAATCACATTTGCATTTGAAGTACAACACAAATACGTTGAATCTCGTACAATCAAGTTCAATAATTAATCAAACAAATGCAATTTCAATGTTCTGACAAATTGAAAAAATCAGTAAACATCGAGTTGAAGAAAATGAAAATTCGGAACCAAATTGATCAGAAATCAATAAGACGGGCACATCAAAACGAAACGACGCAAAGGAAAATCAAATTATTTACCGCGACTTGAAATTAGTGAACTTCTGGACAGCTACTTAGAGCTTCTTCCTCCGCTTAATTAATCCAAATCAACCATATTTCAGAAAGAAAAAAAGTAAAATATCTCTCCAGTTGAACTCTTTTCTTGATTGGTAGCATCGAAGTTTGTCTGATTTTAGATTTATTGGCTCCTCAAGAGCAACCCAGAGAGAGAGAACGGTGACGAAGTATTTAGTTCAGACATCCGAATTCAAGCGGAACGAAGTCCTTTAAGTCGAGGCTCTCTCACCCAAATTTTTTTTTAAAAAAAAAGCAAAAAGAAAAAAGAATGTAGGTGTCGTGTGAGACAAGTGTATAGAAGAGATAGGCTTGGAACTAGGCTCAGGCGGGCCAGAAGGCGGGTCGCGAGGCATTAAAAAATACTTCCTCGGTCTTATAAATAATGATCTATTTTTCTTTTGGGGTTGTTTCATATATAATGGCCTATTTTATTTACGCAAATTATTGCGTGCGGACCGTCGTATGCTATGCAACAATTATAAGCTATATTATATAGTTTATGTTAGATTCGGAGGATCTCGAATAGGTGTATGGGGAGAATACACCTATGGGCTATTTTCAATTTCTCCTCTAAAAGAGGGATCTCAAGAATGAGATCAAAACGAAACTTTACACGCAAACTATGACGCCTGTTGACTGAAAACAGTTTTGACCAAACATGGTTGACGACTGATACTGAAAACTCTTCAGTAAGGAGTTATCAGTTAAGTCACTGGAACTTAACTGATGCACGTAAGGGCTTCAATCGAGTTTGCTAAAACAGAGATGATATAAGTCTTCCTGACTATCAGAGGATAGATCAGTCAGACTGATATCACACGCAGCGGAAATAAACTTGTTTCGGAATAGCCTCGGTTGAGCACGTTGTTAGTCTTAGGTTTCTCTTTGCGGTTATTCAGTATTCAGTTTATCAACAGTAAGAACACAGATAAGAATGGAAAGACTGAAAGCTTTAAATAACACAGAGAGTTTTACGTGGTTCGGAAAACCTTTTCCTACATCCACGGTCGGTTGATTAGACCAACAATCCACTTCGCAAGTGCTTAACTGGTGCACTGCAAACCGAACTGTGTGCTTACCGGGTGCACACAACCGTTTCACTAAAGAGACCTTACTTCAGTACCCACGCTTCACTCGCGTCGGATTTCTCACTCCTAGCTAGGGCTGTAAACGAACAGAGCTATTCGCGAGCTATTCGGAGCTCGGCTCGAAAAAAGCTCGTTCGAAGCTCGGTTCGATAATAAACGAGCCGAGCTCGAGCCTAAAATCGAGCTCGATAATTTTATCGAG
Organism: Salvia miltiorrhiza; assembly: GCF_028751815.1. Classification (NCBI taxonomy): domain Eukaryota; kingdom Viridiplantae; phylum Streptophyta; class Magnoliopsida; order Lamiales; family Lamiaceae; genus Salvia; species Salvia miltiorrhiza. The sequence continues at coordinate 27,225,567 of NC_080390.1, forward strand.
CTGAGCCCGAGCTTTGTAGTGCTCGGCTCGTTAGGCTCGCGAACATGTTCGCGAGCCCACAATCGAGCTGTGTTCGCGAGCCTACGATCGAGCCCATAATCGAGCCCACAATCGAGCTTATACTTCAAGAAAGACAAATAAAAATTTTTGTATGAGACAAGGTTCGAACCCTTGACTTCAAAGCATAATAGCACTAAATAAACTTCCATTGCCATTGAACTACATATAGCAATTGTTGTAAACTTTAAACTTAATAAATTCTTATATATTACAAAAAAAATGAATTTATGTATATTACGTAAGAAATAAATTAATATATATATATATATATATACATATATTAATATACTCAATGTCTATGTCTATATTTATAATATGTAGCTAGCATTTGCAACCATGCTCCGTGACAATGCATTGAAACATCTTTAATTAAATATAACTTTCATAATTAGTCAAATTTCACAATTTTATAAAAAGAAAAACATAATTTACTAATAAACCTTCAATTTTATTATAGTCACACAATTGATTTCAAATATATTATAGATGTATGTGTCATGTGTGTATAAGGATAAATGTTATGCCGTATACTTTGAATGAGCACCGCTTACATTTAGTCGATATTATAATTATTCTTTTTATTTTATACATATATTTTTTAATTCTAATACATCAAAAATCATTATTGAAATTACTAATTTATCAAATTGCAAAAATAAAAAATCAATTTGTTCATTTTTACCTTAACTCCAAATAAACGAATTAAAAGAACAATCGAGCTTTGTTACTTTGTTCATTGTTATATCGTTTAATAATATAATATCATACATTGATATTATATAATATAATATATATACTATATAATCAAATCATGCACTATAATTTATGTGTTGTAGTCTATATCTATATATATCATGCAAGTTATATATGTTGTATACTTTGAATGAGCGTCACTTATATTTAGTCGATATTATCATTATTCTTTCTTATTTAATACATATTTTTAAATTTTTAATACATAAAAAATTATTATTGAAATCACTAATTTATCAAATTGAAGAAATCAAAACTCAATTTGTTCATTTTTATTTTAACTCGAAATAAATGAATAAAATGAACAATCGAGCATTGTTACTTTGTTCATTTTTATATCATTTAATAATTTCATGCATTGACATTATACAATACAATATATATACTATATAATCAAATCATCTACTATAATTTATGTGTTATAGTCTATATCTATATCTATATATATCATACATGTTATGTTGTATACTTTGAATGAGCGTCGCTTAGTCGATATTATCATTATTCTTTTTTATTTTATACATATTTTTTAAATTCTAATACATCAAAAATTATTATATAATACAATACAACATATATATACTATATAATCAAATTATCTACTATAATTTATGTATTATAGTCTATATCTATATATATAGGGTTAATGGTGTTTTTTACCCTATTTGAAAAACGAAACATAAAATATACCCACCCAAAATTAAATATATAAAATGTACCCATTTTGAGGTTGAAAGGACTAAGATACCCTTAAAACAAAAAGAAAATACCAAACAAATCCCCTCCCAAAAAAAAAATCAAAGATCGCTCGTCTTGCTCGACATTGAACTATTGCTCGACATGCTCGACAGCAATTTGAACTATTGCTCGTCTTGCTCGACATTGAACTATTGCTCGACAGTTCTTAATTGCTCGACACTCGATGTTCGAGGCGTCGAGCAATAGTTCAATTTGAACTATTGCTCGACATGCTCGATGCTCGACGCTTCAGTGTCGAGCAATGCGAGCAATGCGCGAATTACACATAGGGGTAAAAATGTCCTAAGTGGGTAGATTTTATTGTTTTAAAAAAAGTGGGTATATTTTATGTTTCATCGTTCAAAAAGGGTATATCCCATTTTGCCTCATATATATATATCATTACATGTTGAAATTATATAAGTAACATGTATACTTTATCATCATATTATAATACTATATAATATATAAAATAAATATATATCTAGTAGATAATATACAGTAATAAATTAATATAAATATATTATATCATTCTATCATTGTATTTATAATGCATGCAATATAGTCTATATTAAAGCAAAAACAAAGACATGGAAATTATTATTCAGCGCGTCTTTCCGTTTTCCATGCGTCTTTCCGTTTTCCATTTTTCCATCAGTAATCAATTCACGATCAGTAATTAGGTCTTTCCATTTTCCATCATTCCATATTTTCAAACCCTTCTTGCCGCCATTCACCATACCCACGATCTTTCAGCTTATCAAGGTTCTCAAACCATCACCGCCGCCGTTCGCTGCTCACGGTCGGTCGACGCTCGCTGCTCACCGTCGGTCGACGCTCGCTGCTGCTGAACTTTGAGAGCAAGTACGTAATAGTTTAACTGTGATGAACTTTCTGTTTTACTATTATATTGTGACTTCAGATTTTCCAAAATTTATGAAACTTTGTACGAAAGTACTAGGGAGTAATATGAAGGTTTCTGTAAATTTTCAGACCAATCCAATATGTTTTGCTATTTTTCCTTGAATTTAATAAGATGCTCGCAGAAATAGTTTAACTATGATGAACTTTCTGTTTTTCTATTATATTGTGACTTCGGATTTTCCAAAATTTATGAACCTTTGTACGAAAGTACTAGGGAGTAATATGAAGGTTTCTGTAAATTTTCAGACCAATCCAATATGTTTTGCTATTTTTCCTTGAATTTAATAAGATGCTCGCAGAAATAGTTTAACTATGATGAACTTTCTGTTTTTCTATTATATTGTGACTTCGGATTTTCCAAAATTTATGAAACTTTGTACGAAAGTACTAGGGAGTAATATGAAGGTTTCTGTAAATTTTCAGACCAATCCAATATGTTTGGCTATTTTTCCTTGAATTTAATAAGATGCTCGCAGAAATAGTTTAACTATGATGAACTTTCTGTTTTTCTATTATATTGTGACTTCAGATTTTCCAAAATTTATGAAACTTTGTATGAAAGTACTAAAGAGTCATATGTAGGTTTCTGTAAATTTTTAGACCGATCCAATATGTTTTTCTGTTTTTCCTTGAATTTAATAAGATGCTCGCAGAAATAGTTTAACTGTGATGAACTTACTATTTTGCTGTTATACAGTGACTTTGGCTTTTCCAGAATTTATGAAACTTTGTGAGAGAGAACTAGAGTGCCTTACGAAGGTTTCTGTAAATTTTCAGACCAATCCAATATGGTTTACTAGTTAGCATATTTTATGTTTCTTTTGCAGGTCTTTATTTTCAAATGTCGTTTCAAGAATCAACCCTAATTCCAGCGCCACTTCACAATCTCAATGATGGACAAGCAGCTGATATCCATGTAAATCAACTAGATCCGAACCATGAGGTTGGGACAGAGATTAGAGAGGAGAATCAAGACAATCCCTACATGACAAAGAAAAGAAAACGCACGTCCAAAGTGTGGGATGACTTCAAAGAGATCACTGATGTAAAAGGAAATGTGAAAGCCGAATGCATTCATTGCAAGACACGGCTATCAGTCAACAAGACTGGTTGTACAACTCACTTGGCTAGACATAGTGCCAAATGCACTGCTAAACAAGTTCTAGCAATGTTAGTGGTGTTAGTAGTGTGAAATCTAGTACAAGTAGAAGCCAAAGCAAATATGAAAGCTTTAGGAAAACTGTTACTAGTGTTGATCAAATGAAGTCGGACTTTGATTTGTACTTTGAGGAGGCAGTTGAAGAATGGAATGAGCCGACTCAGTTTGATGCAATTGGATGGTGGAAGATGCATAGGATGAAGTATAAGATCCTATCAAAGATGGCTTGTGATGTGCTATCAATTCCCATAACCACAGTAGCTTCAGAGTCTGCCTTTAGTGCTGGTGGTAGAGTTATTGATCCACATCGTGCCTCTTTAGGAGTGGATACTGTGCAAATGCTACTTTGTGCCGAAGATTGGCTACGAGCTCGCTACGAGATCAAGGGAAAAGCCAAGGTAAGTATCAGTTTTAATCTTTATGTCTTTACTATATATACGTCTAATATTTAAATTTATGTGTTTATATTTTTATAGGACAAAGAGAATACCAAAGAGATCACTTTCACTTAAGCATGTCATCAATAGAATGGGTAAATTATTGTTTTTATTTATATTAGTCTTATTATTTATATTTGTATTATTCTTAATTGTGTGATTTTGATTTTGTTGCTGCAGTAGTGACGCTTTGCTAGATTGGAGAGAATCTACAAAATCAATGCTTCTCTTATATAGTAGTTTTTGGTGTGTATGTTTGGACTTTTTAATGTTCTTCTAGTTACACAAGACATTTTAATTGTTTGGATTGTTGTTTAAATTATGTTATTTTGGCATGCATGTACATTTGTTAGAATGATTTTTATTCGTATTGATGCCTGTTTTGGACGATTGATTAGAATATATAGAAAATAATTTTTCTTTGAGGTCGAGCTCTGTCACAGCCCGCAACCCTTAATGACAATTTTAGCCGGGATTATGACTTGGGATGAGAATTAATGAGTGGGAACGGATATGGACAATTACTTAACATTAAAGTATATGGAAATGTCACTCATAGATAAAATGCTAGGATCATATATGATCATTTGGATACTTATAAAACATACACATAAAGGAGAACTGATTAAGGTGGGTTACCCAATAACACGTGTCACAACTTCATAACATAGAGTTATTCTAATTAAAGTGTTTTGCAGCGGAAAACGTGTGAGATATACATATGAAGATGTATACTCAAGGTTACATTTCTTGAAATGTCAAAGGAACACCCGCTCAACATCATTCCATTCCATCAGCTGCTCAACCTGCACATTTAGAAATACATGCAGGGCTGAGTATAAAAATACTCAGTGGGCACATATGCCTACTATGAAATATAACATACTTCGTAAAGATTTAAATTGTCATGCCATCATAAGCAGTACAGCAAGGGGTTTTTCGCTAAAAAGGCCCAAGCTTACTAAATTCAGTTGTGATTCTTAAAGTTCGACTGCAGTCTAAGTTCTCTTGTAATCTATCATATCTGGAACTGTGTGCCGGAGAGGTGGCCACCTCTCACGGTCACTTGACCGGCCAACCCGCTAGATGACTCACGGTCACTGGTGTACACTAGCCCTGGCAGGATAGCTATCAACTGCTCAAGACCCGAATTCGATTGCATCATTGGCAAAGCCAAAGCAGATAGATATCATACTAAAATTTAAACATTTTATGGCAAGACAATACTTGAAATAACTTTAACTCAAAGATTTTGTCATGAAATAACTTGCTTGAACGTAACATTTAAACTCATTTGATATATATGAAACTGAAATTAACAGTTAGATCATCTCATGCATTCATTCGTATAAGAGGCCTACGACACGCAGGGGATCTCTATATACGTATAGTAAAAGTAATGCCCACCTGATTGCAGTGTTTTGTTACTTAAGACAATGATTTTCTTTCCTTAGCGCGATAGGTTACTCAGACGCTTTTGTTTATTTGAACCTTTGATAACACGAAAACATGTGTTCGAGTGAATAATAGAAAAGATAACAACAAATGCAGTGAATCACTATTCACTCATTTCTCTAACTACCCATATTTCCTTAAACGACTATATCTAACTCATATACAATCGTTCTTCCTTTATCAAAATACTTCATGTACCTTTGAGGATGTAGGAAATTCCATTTTATATTATTCATTTATTTATCTATTATAAAGAATAATTCTATAAACATAAAACGTTTTCCTTTTCCCCATTTAATAATGTCAATCACCAATATATATATATATATACACATCAATAGCTCATTTATAAACTAAAAGTGATATTTTATCAACAATAAAACTTTAAAATCCTTAATAGGAATTATTTTGAATCATTTCCATCTCAACAAAACTGTATAGATTCAACTTCAACTAATAAACTGTTTTTACTCCGAACTGGTATGGAGTCGAATTTCATATCAATAGAAACCTCTTTGAGTCTAGTTTAATAGAAAAAAAAGGTATGTTGAAAAACTCCAAGTAGTTTAAGAGATATAGCGATTTTCCCATCGCCTACCAGATTCGGCAGTTTCTGCCAACTGAAAGTCCAGATTTTTGAAAAAATAGCAAACGTTACCGGAATAACCTCAAATTTTATATGCAGATAGCTGACACATATATCTTCATACAATAAAAAGTTGAGAGCTAAATATCAACATATGGTTACTGAAATAATTAACCTAATCATCTGTCTCACGACAGTTTCAGCAGATACTGGCAGTAGACTTCTCAAATTTTAAAAGGGTAGTAAACGAAGTTCAAATAACATGAAACTTTGTACAAATATTTACCACACTCCCATCTATACCCCAGAAATTTCCCATAATATTATAGAAACATGAACGCATTGAAACAAGGGCGTCAACTTACCCTTGTCCAAGTGAGCACTAATGGAAGTTGTTCGCCGGGGGTTTTCCGGTCCTCGTTCCGCGATGGTGTTAAGCCGCGACGGTCTACGGCTTAGTTGTCCTCGTGCGAGGTATATCAGGCTACACAAAGGTGTTTTCTCGATCCTTTTTCGTCGTAAGGATGGTGAGAAATGAAGGCCGTAAGTTGGCCGGTTGCTAAGTCGGGAATTCGACGTTGGCCGCCGAAGGATATTGCGGCCTTCGGTCAGGAAAATACAGAGAAGGCTTCGGCCTTTCGATTGTTGGATTTGGTAGCCTGAAGATGGAGGAATAAGTACACATTCCCGGTTCACGGCCTAGTGGCTGGTCGGCGAAGAAATGGGCCGGCGAAGGGAGCTTACTTGAGATCTTGCAATTAAGAATTATGGAGTATTGCTTTGATGCGTATACAAATTCTGTAAACTGTAAACAAAATCATATGTGATCTCATTCTTGTTGAATTTCTGGATAATGCTATGTATGAAAAGGAAGAAAGTTGCGAGTAATACCTTCACCGAATCTTGTCAAAAGAAAACTCTGCGTTTAAGAATTTGCTTGTTTTAGAGCTGAAGTGTTTGGATGAATTTATAGATGGGTCTCTGCGACAATGAAATTTATGACTATGGAAAATTTTGTAGGAGTAGGTGAGTGAACGTCGGCTGCTTTTGAAAATGTAGGATTTGTTGCGGCTGGATTGAAAATGTAAGATTTGCTACGGCTAGATTGAAAATGTAAGATTTGCTGAAATCTTCACTTTAGAAAAACAACTTCTGCAGTAATGGTGAGTTGGATGGAAAGGTGAATAGTGTAGAATTTTGATGTGACTATTTATCGAGATCTAATTTCTCATAGTTCGTGCTCGTTTTTGTAATAATTCTCCAGTTCTCGCTAATTAAATACTCGTCGTATTTATATAAATTAAATCCTCAAACTTGAGATTTAATACGTGAAAGTCGGAATTAATTCACGACTTAATACTAAACACACATAACATGAAATAATAAAATTATTATTCACATAAGCTCAAGTTATAATTCCAACAATTCGATTTAAATAACACGATTTATGAAATCGGTTATAAATTTAAAATTTCTAATAATATTGATTGAATCAATCAACTGATAATGCAAGGTCTCAAACGTGTAGCTAAACCAATAATTTAATTATTGGTTTGATTCATGATTGAATATTAAATCGCAGCTCTGTATCTCTTATACAGACTTTTGCTGAAATAATATTATCTGAATAAAATAGTCACAATAAATAATTAAAAGAATTTTATAACTAATGCACATGTTTAATCTAATATATATTTAAAAGAGCGGGGCATTACATACTACCCCCCTTAAAATAAATTTCGTCCCGAAATTTGCATACCTGGTATTCTAGCTTGTGATACTAGTCACTCGTTTCATTCATCTCTTTTGTAGCCTTTTCCATCCTGTGATGGTTCCACTACATGACGAGAACAATATTATTGCCTCGTAACACTTGAACCTTGCAATCTAGTCACTAAACTGATTTCTCTTCATAACTTAAGCCCTGAGCTTGGACTATCTCATCTTTCTTAATCACATACTTTCTTAACTGCGAGACGTAATATTCAGTGTATACATCCACAATCCTCCACTAACCATTAGTGCACTATTCCTGACTTTCGTGAATCCTTTCGTTTTTCTTATTCTTGAGGCGAGACACATTTTCTCACCAATATCCATTTTCATTTCGTGCTTTCATAATCCTTTCTTGCAATTCACACTTAACTATTGATGCAACTACACAGCTTGATATTGTCTCCGGATGGTGAACAATTACTAAACTGAATAAGGCAATCACCAATCAGTACTTCATATTTAGTGGTGAAACATCTTATCTTAATTTCCAATTGATAGTACCATCATAATTCTTCACTAATTTGAATCGTCTCTGTTGTCTTACATTGAAATCTCTTTGCTCGAAAAAACACTTCAAATTCTTGTCAGCTATAAGGACCTCACACTTAACTCCGTAGAGATAGTATCTCCAAATTTCCAACACGTGCATAACCACAACGAGTTCTAAGTCATAAGTCAAGTAATTCAACTTTGGGGCTAATGAGACATAGTGCTCAAGTTCTCTGAAGTTTAAAACAAATACTTGCTTCCTTTGAACATTCCTATTGATGGAGCTTTTGATACTATAGCCAAAACAATCACCCTTTTAGTGTGAGGTTGTTGGCTCTGAGGCTGGGTTGGATCTTAAGTCTTATTCTAAAGTTCTTTTTCTATTCTCGAATTTTCTGTTGTTTTCTTCATTCCATTTTCTTTCCTTCACCACATCTTGAGGTGGTGTATATCTAGATTGTGTCGGAGTCTTCCCATTCTCCCTTGGTAGCAGTGATTCGATGGTGAGAGTCTTGCTCGTTGGTTGCTCCTACGTAATATTTCTTTGGCTTGGTAGGGGAATTGAATATCTCATGACGCCATTCGTTTGCGAACTCCTTCACGCGTTTCTCATAAGTGTCCACCACATTTGGAGCACGTCCTGACATTTTGTTGAAAACTCTATCATACTAGTTATCTGCCCTGGTTCTCCACTTGGGATTCCAGAAGTTGCTTTGTTTCTACCGACTGTCGGTCAAAAGATAGGTTGATGCTTAGTGTATCTTTCTATTTGTGAGAATATCACCTTCTAGTACTTCGAGAACTGACAGCAAACCAAGTCATTCTAGTCATTACTGTGCTTATCGTGGTAAAATAAGATCTTATTGTGACAACTACATAGTGTGAGTCTATACATTGGAATGACGCCCTACTCAAGGTCAAAATCCTAATTGACAATCACCGAGATCTTAGTTATATGGGCTGGCCAGACCCAGCACGATGAATCACTCAGTCAAATGGGAGCTTCGCCCCCAATCATGTCAACTTCTTATCTCTTATAAAGCTCTAAGTCAACTTCTAACTTAAAGCACTTACTAATAAGTACTTCATCATAAGTTACTGATACCATGAAAGTCCATTCTATGTTGTTCTAGCCAAGCTATCACGACTAACATCATAATCATAAGCAACATAAGTTCTTATGTGAAAAACTTAATCTCACCGCTATTGAAATAGCTCAAGTGAATCCTTAGTCTTAAAGCATTGCCTCTATGTTGTAACATCTCTATGTTAAACATTTCTATCTTACCAGTCTTTACTTAAATCGATCAAGCGGTGCTATCACGATTAACATTCTCAAAGCATTCTTGGGTGGTACTCAAACGGTTTGTAAGAGGACCCATCATTCTAATCGTATAGGCAGCTAGCCTAAAACGACAACATAAAGCTTTCTCATTCTTTCATACATACATACTTCTGTTTCTTTTGAAACCTTAACATATATGGACATTTAATGTCCCTTTCATGAAAACTTTGCTTATGCCGGAAAGATTCAAGGAATCTAACTCGACCATACATACATACATACATTGATTCGTTAAGGGCTCGGGTTGTCCCAAACATGAAATACATTCATTGAGTCGTTATGGGTTCGGGTAGTCCCAAACACGACAAAAAGCATTCACATAGCATCGTAAACATAAGGCGCACATTTTCTTGAAAAACTTTCATAACGTCTGAAATACATATATGTATATTTTTGAAACTATTATTGTACCTTTGTTGCGGCAGTGTGACGGCGAGCTGAGGGTTACTGACATTCTTAGAAGTCTAGAGATACTATTCTAGACTCGACATCAAAAACTTATGATTATCAGAGACATGAAAGGAAACTTATGCTCTATCTCATATTCTATCTCCTTACTCAACTCTATATAAACTCTCCACTCATCTCAAATCCTTAAGTTCAAGGATAGGTTTCAAGAAAATCATGGTTCCAAGTCTCGATTTGTCTCTCATATAAGGCTCGTCTAATCTCATTCAAACACATAGACAACACAATCACCTAAGGCCCATAAGAAAAAACACAATCAAACATTATCAAAACATGCTTTGTTTTTACACTGACTCAACTTCAAAATCTAACCTATTCTGACTCCGACACCTCCTGGACTCGAGACTCATACCAAAAGAAAGGTCTTCGAGTCTAGTTTCATATATAAAAAAAAGTAGAGTAAAAAACTCCAAGTATTGTAGGAGATATGACTGTTTTACTACAGTCTACCATATTCGGCAGTTTTGAGCAATCTAAAACTTGGATTTTTGAAAAATAGTAAACGTTGTCAAACTGGGCTCAACTTTGGTGGATATATAGCTAACCCAATAAGGTTAATATCATAAAAATTTTGAAATCTAGATCACACAGGAAGCCACTGAAATGAATGACTCTTTCTCCTGTTCTCTGAAATTCTCGGTAGTAATGTGCAGTTTAGGTTTTGTATTTTATAAAAAATAGTAAACGAAGTCCAAATGACTTGAAATTTTACCGGTGTGCTTAAGACTCATGTAGAGGTTTGCTATAAAATTTTCAAAGCTATTAGACATCTAAAAACCATCGATCACAGTAGGTCAGTAGGCCTACGAAATTCACCAAAATCTCATCTCAAACTCTTAAATGCTCAACCCAACATCCCTTCAATGAAAACCAATCAAAGCTCATTTTAAACACATATAGCACTTGAAAACATTCATGCACATTATAATACTCATCATACTCAATCTTGACTCTTTTCTTACATCATAACCTCAAATCTCAAGTAAAACATTTCAACGAACGCATCATTAAAATTCTCTTATCATTTTCGTGCTCAAAATTACTCAAATACTCAAACATGATCTCATTCATCATATAAATCATTATACACATATAGATTCCCTTTTATCATGTAAACTAAACTCTAATGAAACTTCATGTATCATCATAAAACTCTTAATAAAACATAACAAACTTTCACATAATGGTCATAAAGCAATTAGACCTCATTTTATCAATCATCGACTTCTCAAAATATGAAAACTCAAAAACTCATACAAACTAAACTAAGTCAAAAATTTTCTTAGCCAACAAAAGACTTACTCAAACATAATTATACACTAATATCATGCTCAAATACATATATCTTAAGCCAAAATCACTTAAATAACACATAGGCAAAAAGTCCTAATTTTTATTAAAGTAAACTCTTTGAAATTTAATAAACACACATGATACCTTAATCCATTCATAGATCTATCAATCTTAGCCAATTAATCTCACATATAACCCATCAATTTACAAATTAGAGCATAGATACACATATCCCTAATTTTATTAAACTAAGTCATATCAAAATCATCAATTGACATCATATACTCAATTTACTCCATCAATCATCATCATATACATCTCATGGACTCATCTTCATCATCTATTAATCATCTTAACCATTGACTCAAAAGTTCCCAATTTTGGGTAAACTAAACTCCATCGAACTTTCACATCTCAAGGCATATACTTCACATATAACATCATACAATCTAGATCTATAAAAATAAGAATTACTTAAAACTATCATAGACCAATTAACTTAAGTCCTCGTACTCGAACACTATATTACGATCTTAGCTTGAACTCTGAATTTCTATCATAATGAGTGGTCGATATCATTTATAGGACAAAGACTAATCTCAACTAATTACAATGAGACACAATTATACGAAGCCATAATTTGGGTAGTATACTATATCGGTAGACTAACACTTCTTGGTCTTATCAATCAAGGGAATCTATTATGACAACTCACGAGTTGCAAGACTCAAACTCAACACAACATCAAAGCAAGGTGTTGTAGAAATTGTTCAAGAGAATCAAAAGAATGACCATAGGGTATGAAATGATTAACTACTAGGTCGAACGAAATGACCTCGAGTAAGAACCCATCTGGCTTTTTAACCGAAAGTTGCAACACATGGGTTTTCAACCCAAAAGACGTCTACTGAGATTTGGATCATGTGGACTGGCCAGGTCCAACATCATCACCTCCCAGTCACACGGGAAACATCGTCCCGAACTTGGAGAGCCATGAACATACTATACATAACAAAACATAAGCTCATCATGACAACTAAACTTATCTTAAGGTTCCCTATCCTATTGATCTCAAACCCCAAACCTCTCTTAAGACATATACACACAGACATACGTACACAGGCGAAACACACTATTCTTAAAATCGATCGTATAGCCAAAAGTCAATTCGATGTTCCGTCGCACTTGAACATTCGAACGTAGAGACTATGGTTCAACCTTTGATGCAACGTTTACCTTGAATTCGTCGCGTATCGTCATTCTGTGCTTTTCCTTTACCTCGTACATATCTTTTCATTCATCTTTGTAGTTCAAAAGAATCATTGTTTTCTTGAGGGAGCTGAAATGCTCTAAGTTCTCTTTCATTCTTCTACATCATCACCTTAAGAATCTAGATTGTAGAGATATCCTACTAACCTAGTAGTCTATGTTCTTTTTGAAATTGTGATCATGCAACTTATAGCAATCTATGTTCTCTGGGAAAACATATGTAAATTTTTCTATTATTCGTCTGATCATAACATCATAGATTGCGAAAATATGCCATGAAAGACAAAACATTCAACATTTCATCATAGCATGCTCTTTACATAAACATATTCATAAAACATCTTAGAACAATAACATCTTTAACACGTTGAACTACAGTTACCTTCTTTCCTTGATTGAGCACGATGCAATGGAGTGTTGAGCGGTGCCATATAAACCCATGTAAGTCTAAAGAATCAAACTAGACTCGACTCTTTTAGAATAAGGTTTCTAGGGCCAGAGCGAACGAACCGCTCTGATACCACTCTGTCACAGCCCGCAACCCTTAATGACAATTTTAGCCGGGATTATGACTTGGGATGAGAATTAATGAGTGGGAACGGATATGGACAATTACTTAACATTAAAGTATATGGAAATGTCACTCATAGATAAAATGCTAGGATCATATATGATCATTTGGATACTTATAAAACATACACATAAAGGAGAACTGATTAAGGTGGGTTACCCAATAACACGTGTCACAACTTCATAACATAGAGTTATTCTAATTAAAGTGTTTTGCAGCGGAAAACGTGTGAGATATACATATGAAGATGTATACTCAAGGTTACATTTCTTGAAATGTCAAAGGAACACCCGCTCAACATCATTCCATTCCATCTGCTCAACCTGCACATTTAGAAATACATGCAGGGCTGAGTATAAAAATACTCAGTGGGCACATATGCCTACTATGAAATATAACATACTTCGTAAAGATTTAAATTGTCATGCCATCATAAGCAGTACAGCAAGGGGTTTTTCGCTAAAAAGGCCCAAGCTTACTAAATTCAGTTGTGATTCTTAAAGTTCGACTGCAGTCTAAGTTCTCTTGTAATCTATCATATCTGGAACTGTGTGCCGGAGAGGTGGCCACCTCTCACGGTCACTTGACCGGCCAACCCGCTAGATGACTCACGGTCACTGGTGTACACTAGCCCTGGCAGGATAGCTATCAACTGCTCAAGACCCGAATTCGATTGCATCATTGGCAAAGCCAAAGCAGATAGATATCATACTAAAATTTAAACATTTTATGGCAAGACAATACTTGAAATAACTTTAACTCAAAGATTTTGTCATGAAATAACTTGCTTGAACGTAACATTTAAACTCATTTGATATATATGAAACTAAAATTAACAGTTAGATCATCTCATGCATTCATTCGTATAAGAGGCCTACGACACGCAGGGGATCTCTATATACGTATAGTAAAAGTAATGCCCACCTGATTGCAGTGTTTTGCTACTTAAGACAATGATTTTCTTTCCTTAGCGCGATAGGTTACTCAGACGCTTTTGTTTATTTGAACCTTTGATAACACGAAAACATGTGTTCGAGTGAATAATAGAAAAGATAACAACAAATGCAGTGAATCACTATTCACTCATTTCTCTAACTACCCATATTTCCTTAAACGACTATATCTAACTCATATACAATCGTTCTTCCTTTATCAAAATACTTCATGTACCTTTGAGGATGTAGGAAATTCCATTTTATATTATTCATTTATTTATCTATTATAAAGAATAATTCTATAAACATAAAACGTTTTCCTTTTCCCCATTTAATAATGTCAATCACCAATATATATATATATATACACATCAATAGCTCATTTATAAACTAAAAGTGATATTTTATCAACAATAAAACTTTAAAATCCTTAATAGGAATTATTTTGAATCATTTCCATCTCAACAAAACTGTATAGATTCAACTTCAACTAATAAACTGTTTTTACTTCGAACTGGTATGGAGTCGAATTTCATATCAATAGAAACCTCTTTGAGTCTAGTTTAATAGAAAAAAAAGGTATGTTGAAAAACTCCAAGTAGTTTAAGAGATATAGCGATTTTCCCATCGCCTACCAGATTCGGCAGTTTCTGCCAACTGAAAGTCCAGATTTTTGAAAAAATAGCAAACGTTACCGGAATAACCTCAAATTTTATATGCAGATAGCTGACACATATATCTTCATACAATAAAAAGTTGAGAGCTAAATATCAACATATGGTTACTGAAATAATTAACCTAATCATCTGTCTCACGACAGTTTCAGCAGATACTGGCAGTAGACTTCTCAAATTTTAAAAGGGTAGTAAACGAAGTTCAAATAACATGAAACTTTGTACAAATATTTACCACACTCCCATCTATACCCCAGAAATTTCCCATAATATTATAGAAACATGAACGCATCGAAACAAGGGCGTCAACTTACCCTTGTCCAAGTGAGCACTAATGGAAGTTGTTCGCCGGGGGTTTTCCGGTCCTCGTTCCGCGATGGTGTTAAGCCGCGACGGTCTACGGCTTAGTTGTCCTCGTGCGAGGTATATCAGGCTACACAAAGGTGGTTTCTCGATCCTTTTTCGTCGTAAGGATGGTGAGAAACGAAGGCCGTAAGTTGGCCGGTTGCTAAGTCGGGAATTCGACGTTGGCCGCCGAAGGATATTGCGGCCTTCGGTCAGGAAAATACAGAGAAGGCTTCGGCCTTTCGATTGTTGGATTTGGTAGCCTGAAGATGGAGGAATAAGTACACATTCCCGGTTCACGGCCTAGTGGCTGGTCGGCGAAGAAATGGGCCGGCGAAGGGAGCTTACTTGAGATCTTGCAATTAAGAATTATGGAGTATTGCTTTGATGCGTATACAAATTCTGTAAACTGTAAACAAAATCATATGTGATCTCATTCTTGTTGAATTTCTGGATAATGCTATGTATGAAAAGGAAGAAAGTTGCGAGTAATACCTTCACCGAATCTTGTCAAAAGAAAACTCTGCGTTTAAGAATTTGCTTGTTTTAGAGCTGAAGTGTTTGGATGAATTTATAGATGGGTCTCTGCGACAATGAAATTTATGACTATGGAAAATTTTGTAGGAGTAGGTGAGTGAACGTCGGCTGCTTTTGAAAATGTAGGATTTGTTGCGGCTGGATTGAAAATGTAAGATTTGCTACGGCTAGATTGAAAATGTAAGATTTGCTGAAATCTTCACTTTAGAAAAACAACTTCTGCAGTAATGGTGAGTTGGAGGGAAAGGTGAATAGTGTAGAATTTTGATGTGACTATTTATCGAGATCTAATTTCTCATAGTTCGTGCTCGTTTTTGTAATAATTCTCCAGTTCTCGCTAATTAAATACTCGTCGTATTTATATAAATTAAATCCTCAAACTTGAGATTTAATACGTGAAAGTCGGAATTAATTCACGACTTAATACTAAACACACATAACATGAAATAATAAAATTATTATTCACATAAGCTCAAGTTATAATTCCAACAATTCGATTTAAATAACACGATTTATGAAATCGGTTATAAATCTAAAATTTCTAATAATATTGATTGAATCAATCAACTGATAATGCAAGGTCTCAAACGTGTAGCTAAACCAATAATTTAATTATTGGTTTGATTCATGATTGAATATTAAATCGCAGCTCTGTATCTCTTATACAGACTTTTGCTGAAATAATATTATCTGAATAAAATAGTCACAATAAATAATTAAAAGAATTTTATAACTAATGCACATGTTTAATCTAATATATATTTAAAAGAGCGGGGCATTACAAGCTCGAGCTCGAGCTCGAGCAACAGGTTGATTAAAAGTACATGATTTCGAGCTTGACACGAGCTCGAACTCGAATATTCGAGCCGAGCACATTTCAAGCCAACACGAACCTTTAAACGAACATAAAACGAGCCGAGCTCGAGCATAAGCTCGAGTTCGACATTAACGAATAAAACACGAGCCGAACTTGAATCGAGCTCGAGCTTGATATTTTGATGTCGAGCCGAACTCGATCATGAGCATAAAAGCTCGAATCGAGCTCGAGCCGAGCTCGAACACCCGAATATTTAAACGAGCCGAGCTCGAGCAGCCTAGTATTCGGCTCGGCTCGGCTCGTTTACAGCCATACTCCTAGCACGACCTTGCACTAGGATCTCACGGAGTCAGAGTACCTTCCTGAACACTCCTTTTCACTCAAACACTCGGTTTCTTTCTAACGAAAGGAGGTTTGAAAAACTTGCCAACTAGACTTCAAAGAACAAGTTCTTTGGAGCAAGTTTTGACTTGGGCTTCTGGTTAAACAGATATATGCCTAAGGTCTAAGAAAATGTGTGTAATCAGTAGTGACTGATTTTGGCTTTGGAATTCTCTTCTTCGATTCAAGCTTTGGGCTGAGTAGCAATTTCGGCAGAGTTTCAGCTTAGGTCATTGAATCGGTGAAGATTGAAGTTGATCCTCGAGCGCTATTTATTGGAGAGGTCTTGAATAGATCCGTTGGCGGAGAACGTCTTCAAGATTTCTTCCGTTGGAGAGCAATTCGAATTTGGGCTGAAGCTTCAATCTTCGAGGTTCCTTGTTTGGTGGAAACGGCTCTCTTGAAAGACAGGAGATGTGACGTCTCTGATAAAGTAACCACCAAATAGGAATGACCTCTGCAGAGAGGGATGATCTTGAGATCTCTGCATTTAATGCGGCTATACTATGTGAGCACGTGGCTTCTTTTGAACGTTGGAAGTTCAGTTCGAGGAAGAATGTTTAACTGATACTTGACTTTAGTATCAGTCTGCTGAGTCCTCGAAGCACGCATTAAGTAATCAGTTCTGAACTGATTCTTCAACTGATACTTCAGTTGGTATCTTCAGTCTTCAGTCCTTCAGTCTTCAGTTTTCAGAACTGCTAACTAAACTAGAAGCGAACTCTAACACTTGAGTTCAAAACAGTTCTAGTCTATTACAAATTAAACCTAAGGATTTTGGTATCATCAAAATAAAACCTGATATTCCATGGGGTTCCCAATAATTTCCCCCTTTTTGATGATGTCAAAACCTTACAGCGGTTCTAAGCAAAACAAAGACTGAACTCAGAGCACAAGTTCTAAAATAGGGTGAAAACAATTCCCCCTTAACAATAGAACCTAATAACTTGTACTTCAGAGTTAAGAACACAACAGTTCAAAACAGGAACGAGGACAAAGACATAAAACCATAATCAGAGCCTGGACAAAAAGTTATTGTCTTCAGGTTGAGATCAAAAAGAAGTTCTTTTCATTTCAATAATCTGACTGATGAGACATCAGTCGAGGTACAGAGCAAACTTACATTGGAGTACAAAAGTAAATACAAAAACTCATGGGAAAACCCATGGACTCCAGCAGTCTGCTTGGCTGTGCCTTGAACTTCTTGATCTTCATTTTCTGTCTTCAGTCTTCATGTTCCTAAGCTTGTTCTATTCCCACTTGTTTTCCTTCAACTTGAGGTCTTTACTGGAACGTCCTCCTTTCTACTTCTGGTGATCCTTTTGCTGTCCCATCTTCAGTCAAGAAAGAAGATGCAGGAAAAACCTTTGAGAAGGTTTTTCTCTGACTTCCAACTTTTCCCCCTTTTTGGCAACATCAAAAAGAGAGCTGATGATGGAGGCAATGATCGGATGGGACTTCAACTCCGACTCTCAAGCACTCATGGGAGGACTTGAGAAGGGGAAGAGGTCCCGAGATGCAGAAGGATGAGGACGCCAGTGGAGAGGTGGAGAGATGAGAAGGGAGACGGAGAAGTGAAGGAGATGTAGAGATGGAGAAAAGCAAAGTGAAGGAAGGGAAAGTATGTACAACATCTTAGAGATAATCATGAGATGCAGCTATACATACTATCCGGAGGGTGAGGAGACAGACGAGGAAGGGTGGGAAAGAGGAGTGCAAGAAGAGGGGAGAATAAACGAGGGAAATGCATGGCGAGGCTTTGATGAAAGAATTAGATCAAAATGCGCCTCGTCATACATGGAGGAAAGAGAAGGTGAGGATGAAAAATCGAATCAGTGGTAGTCGTGAGGACTAGCACTGTCGATGTTGCGCCGGTTGACAACGAGCTCCTGCTCATTGTTGTTGCACCACACGGAAGCTTCACAAAAAGGTGAGAATCTCGCCTGAGGAACAGGTGAAGACCGTCTTCTTGAGACAGATACTTCAAGCCGTACGGTCCGGGCATGAGGATGGAAGACGCTCGCGTCGATGGATACAAGTGAGAACAGCGCAAGCTTTGACGTCGGAGGGACGTTGAGTTCCAGTGGAAGGGTCCGGTGAAGACCAAGTATGTGAGCGTTATTCTTCCACTCCATGACTTTGCAGTCATCGAATTCTCCTAAGTCGGAACAGAAATTTCTCTGCAATTTTGAAAGAATTTGAAGTTTTCTCACAGTGAAAGCTGTGGAGAGTTGTTAGTTGATGCAGAAAACTATCGAAGACACCAAGGTATAAATAAACACAAATACCAAGTGAGAAGATGAAAAGGTTTTTGAAAACTGTGCCTAAAATGTTTTTGAAGAAAAGTTCACGTCCGCCGTCACTGCAGGGGACTGAAGCTTCAAAAGGTGAGATATATTATGTCGAGTGATATTCTCAAGGAGTTTGACCACATAGGCAAAAAGGTTGGAAATATTTTTAGTAAAGATTAGGGCATATCACATCAAATCAAATCAAATCCACGTCTTCCAAAGATATTCCATGACCCAACAATCAAGACAAATCAATTAAAGATTTTGAAAGGAACTGATCAGTCAGAGAAAGATTTTGATTTGAAAACACATAAATCTTGACTGAAATAACTGATTTTAAATAGTAAGTTTAAAACAATACTTACTGATCGACTGATCATTGTAGTCAGTCGATACCACTTGATCCTGGTTGACTCATCAGAATGAGTTTTCTTCATTGCTTTCCACGTCAGTAGTCATAGAACAACAGTTGGTTGACCACCAGTCATCATGGCTGTTTGAGAGAAATCTTCAAACACAGCATCACTCTTCAGGATTGATGAGGTCGATCCTTCCACAAAGATCGTTGAACCTTTCTTCTGGAAGAGCTTTGGTCAGCAAGTCTGCTCTCTGAACTGTGGTCGGAATCCATTCAACAGAGATATCCTTTTTTTCGACGTGATCACGAATGAAGTGATGTCGAATAGCAATATGCTTGACTCTGGTGTGATGAACTGGATTCTGGGATATTGCAATAGCACTGGAGCTGTCGCAATAGATTGGGACTTCATTTTCTTCGATCCCATAGTCCTTCAATTGTTGGACTAACCATAGGAGTTGTGAACAACAGCTTCCCGCAGCAACATATTCAGCTTTAGTTGTGGAGGTGGCGACTGAAGTCTGCTTCTTTGAAAACCAAGAGATGAGCTTGTTGCCTAGGAATTGACAGGTTCCGAATGTTGATTTGCGATCAATTTTGCATCCTGCAAAATCCGAGTCTGAATATCCGATGGGCTTGAAGTCGTCGCCAGCTGGGTACCACAATCCTAAATTGGGTGTGCCTTTAAGATATCGCAAAATCCGCTTTGCAGCATCCATGTGAGCTTCCTTTGGATCTTACTGATATCTCGCACAAACCCCGACTGCAAACGCAATATCTGGTCTGCTAGCAGTCAAATACAGCAATGATCCAATGATTTCTCTGTACTTGGTTGAAGATACAGATTTCCCTTCTGATTCTGGATCCACTTTCCAGTTTGTATTCATTGGGATCTTGACTGATTTCATGTGCTGAATACCAAACTTGGCGATCAGTTCCTTGGCGTACTTGGACTGATTGATCAGTATTCTTTCGCTGGTCTGCTTGACTTGCAATCCGAGAAAAAAATTCATTTCTCCCATAATGGACATTTGGAACTTGTTGGTCATGATGTCAGCGAACTTCTTGCACATGTGTTCGGATTTGGATTCGAAGATTATGTCATCGACATAAATCTGAACAAGTAGGAGATCTTCTCCTTTCTTGAGAGTGAACAGAGTTCTGTCCACTGATCCTTTCTTGAACCCTTGTTCAATGAGATACTCAAAAAGAGTATCATACCATGCTCTTGGAGCCTGTTTCAATCCATAGAGCGCTTTCTTCAGCTTCTACACCTTTTCTGAACCTGCAACCTCAAACCCTGGAGATTGTTCAACGTAGACTACTTCATCTGTGAGCACTCCATTTAGAAAAGCGCACTTCACGTCCATTTGATGTACCTTGAATCCTTTGTGAGCTGCAAAGGCTAAGAAGAGCCTGACTGCTTCCAATCTGGCCATCGGTGCAAAAGTTTTATCGTAGTCGATTCCTTCTTCTTGACTGTATCCTTTTGCAACTAGCCTTGCTTTGTTTCTCACAACGTGACCTTCTTCGTCTTTCTTGTTCTTGAAAATCCATTTCAAGCCAATCACCTTTGCATCATCTGGTCGATCCGCAAGTTCCCAAACTGAATTTCGATTGAATTCATTGAGCTCTTCTTGCATTGTAATGACGCATTCAGTGGACTTCAGAGCTTCTTCAATATCTTTGGGCTCTGTAGATAATAAGAAACAACTGAAATTCTTATCTTCGTTGATGCAGTTCTGGTTGATATCAAAGACGAGGTTGCACATTGATCTTCGAGTCTTGACATCGTCTGATGGTTCTCCAATGATGTTCTCCTTTGAATGAAGTTCAAACCATCTTCGATACTTCTTGATCTCTTCTGGTGTTGGAAGAAGCTCTTCGGTCAGGATGGTTCGGAGGTGTTGAGCATTGTTCTGAACTGGTAAGAGATGAATTGGCTCATCTTCGGCTAGTTCAGCTCTGTCCTTATCGGTAGGAGTTCCCCCTTGACTGATGCCGTCTGCATTGGCTCCAGTCTGAACTTCTGACCTTTGACTGATCTTCTGATACTAAAGCTTTTCAGTATCTTCATCTTTTCCGGGTCCCCACACCAGGACTGTAGAGAGTTCGGTGTCCTACTTTTCAGTTCTGGAAACTTCAGCATTCTCTGTTTCCTGTTTCCTGAACTCATCAGCAGACTCATCAAATACAACATGAGGTGTTTCTTCAACACAGAGAGTTTGAGAGTTAAACACTCGATAGGCTTTGATGGATCTTTCAGTTCCAGAATATCCAAGAAAGATTCCTAGATCAGCCTTGCTATCAAATGTGTTTAATCTCCTCTTGTCATTGTTGTGAATGAAACACTTAGAACCGAAAGCATGAAAATAAGAGATTGAAGGCTTTTTGTTCTTCCATATCTCATATGGAGTTTTTCCATGTCGTTGAGTGAGGAAGGAGCGATTTTGCGTATAGCATGCGTTGTTGACAGCTTCTGCCCAAAACTTCAAGGGGAGTTTTGATTCAGCTAGCATCGTCCTTGCTACTTCCTTCAATGATCTGTTTCTTCTTTCTGCAACTTCGTTCTGTTGAGGAGTCCTTGCTGCAGAAGTTTGATGACTGATTCCATGTTCATCACAATACTCACGAATGACAGTATTGAGAGACTTAGTCCCACGATCTGATGATGTTGACTTATTTTTCCACGCTCAGTCTTCTCAGCAGCTTTGGCAGTTCTTCCAGTGTCTCCTACTTGGTGAAGAGAAAGATAACCCAAGTATATCGTGAATAATCATCCACAACAACTAAGGTGTACTTCCTACCGTTGTAGCTTCTTGGGGAGATTCGGCCAAACAGATCCATGTGAAGTAGTTGAAGAATTCTTCCAGAGGAGTGTCCTGACTTTGACTTGAATGACATTCACGTCTGCTTTCTTCTTTGACATGCTTCACATTCTTGCTTCTTCTGGAACACAATAGAAGGTAAACCTTCTACCAGTTGATGTTTAGCAAGCTTGTTGATCGTCTTGAAATTGAGATGGTTGAGTCTCTTGTGCCATAGCCAGTTGAGCTCCGAGCTACTCTTGCTGATGAGATATGTTTCTGGAGGACTATCTTCCCATGAAACAACATAGAGACTTCCTTGTCTGAATCCTTTCAGAACCACCTTCTTTTGATTGTTTCTAACAGTGAATTCATCCTTCTTGATCTTCATTGTGAAACCGCTGTCACAAAATTGACTCACAGACAACAGATTATGTTTAAGACCAGAAATAAAGCTAACATTACTGATACTGGCGTTACCCATGTCGAGCACACCATAGCCTTTTGTTTCTCTGATTGAGTTGTCTCCGAATGCAACTTTGGATCAAGCTTTCTCAATATACTGGGATAGATATTCTTTGTAGCCCGTCATGTGCTTTGAACAACCACTGTCAAGATACCACGTTCTGATTGATGCTTTGACTTCTTCCTTCTTCTTGGATTTTCTGTTCTTGGCCTGCAAGGAAAATTCAATTTAGGTACCCAATCAAGATTTGGGTCCTTCAATGTTAGCTCGAGTTCCCTTTGGAACTAATGTCTGCTTCAGAATAGGTTTTGCTGATCTCTTGCGCTTTGCTGGTCGTCTGACAGAAGTAGTCGTATCTTTGGTTGGCACATGAGCATTCTGATGTTGAGCTTTCCTTTTGAAGGCCTCACTCTTGTAGTTGTTCTGTCTGATGAGAGGTTGAGGTCTTCTTTGCTCAGCAAAGTATCTTCCTTGAGATACTCGAGTCATTCCAGACTGATGGAGACTTGACTGATGTCGTGGGACATGAGTCATGTGATGTCCAGTTGCTTGTCATCGTGGATGTCGCTTGGCTCGTCTGGACTCATCACTGTTTTGTCTCCATGGATGTTGTTCTTTCTGAAACTGAACTGATTTCAGTTTCTGACTGATGTGACTGTTATTCCCCCTGGACTGATGAGGAAGATTCTTCTTGATTCCGGATGTTCCTTCCCCGATCTTTGACTGAAATCTACTTTCCAGCCTTCTTAGTAAAGTGATCTGGTTGGGGGCCTCCTTTGCTCGTCTATAGCTTCGTGGAGGTGGAACATTTGTTCTTGCCATCAGTTTGCGTTTGTGAACTTCATCCATATCATGATCTCTTGATTCTTCTGATGTGGTGATTTCAGAAGTATCGTCCTTTGAATTGATCATGACATTCTTTCCTTTATCAGCTGCAACCTTTCCTCCAATGCTTTCAACAAGACCTTTCGAAGAAAAGTTGTTTATCATGGGAGACTTCATCATGCAGTCTTTGACTGTTTCTTCCAGTTTGTGATTTAGCCTCTTAATTTCATGAGAAGCTCTATCACATTCTGAGTTGGAGATTCTGAGCTTTTCTTCCAGTTGACTGTTCTCCATGATTAGCTGATCAAGACCAGTTTCATCCGGAAAGTAGATGACTGTCTGATTCTTGGCTCGTTCATCATTAATCTCCTTTTCCATAATCTGATTATGCTTGAGGAGATTTTCGAACATTTTTTTCAACTGACAGTGATCAGTCATGAGCTGATCAAGCTCGTCAGCTTCATAGGTTGAGCCTTCTCCAGATTCTGAATGATCTCCTATAGAAATCAGGAAATTATCAGTACAAGGAGTTTTTGAATGAGAGTTTACCTCTGAGCCATTCATTCCATTGTCGTAGTTGTTGTCAGCCACGCTTTCAGTTTCGTTGGCCATCAAAGCTTGACTCTCATCATTTGAGCTGTCAGAGTCGAATTCAAATGATTCTGTTGTGTCCTTGGAGGATTCAGCATCATCAGCAACCATCACCTTCTTCTTCGCATACTTGCGATCTCTTTTGGCGTTCAACTCTTTACGCTCAGACTGCGTCAGTTCAGGGCATCCATTTCGAAAGTGCCCTTTCTTTTTGCATCCAAAGCATTCCATATCTTTGATGTCGTAGGCGGCTGACTTCCTTTCACCGCTTCGATCAGTGGAATGTCTGGAGTTATTTTGTCTTTCCTTTCCTTTGTAGTGTTGCTTGTGGAACCTTCTGTACTTGCGAAATTTGGACTCCATCTTGTTGAATCTTTCAGTCAACAGAGCATAATGACTGAAGAAGTCCTCTGGCTTGAGTTCCGCTGGTTTCTTTGTTTGCTTCTTGTTTTCTCTTGCTGAAGCTTTCAGTGCTGCTCCTCTTGAGGTGGATGGACCATCTTCGTCTGATCCTACAGCCTTCTTGATTCTAAGATTTCTCTGAAGGTCGAACTCATTTGCCATGAGATCAGAGAAAAGCTTGTTTGTCGGGAGCTGACTGAATCCAAGCTTATGCTGATGAGCGACAGAGTAGATCTGCCATTCTCCTCGTGGCAGTGCTCGAAGAATCTTCAAATTGATTTCTCGTTGAGTGTACTTGTCCTTCGAGATGGATTGAACTTCATTCAGGATTTGATTGAATCTGAGTTCCATCTCTTCGACAGATTCATTCTTGAGCATGAGGAAGGAGTCGAACTTTTGACATGCAATGGATAACTTGTTCTCCTTGATTTCCTCAGAGCCTACGCACATTCTTTCAAGAATGTCCCACATCTCCTTTGCACTTTGACACTTGATGATCTTGGTGACATGCTTGTCTGGTACAGTGCTGGAGATGATACTCTTGGTAAGATTGTCAAGCTCATCTTGCTTCCTTTCTTCTGTGGTGAAGTCTGCCTTCTGCTTGTTCTGGACTTCATCGAATGGATCTAGGGAAGGATCAACTGGAATTCTTTTGACAGTTTCGGTGATGATGATTGGTCCATTGGTGATGACTTCCCATATTCGGCAATGTTGGGCAACGAGGAAGCTTTCAAGCCGAAATTTCCATATGTCGTATTTTCAATACTAAACATAGGTAAAGAAGATAACCTGCCATGGAAAGACTGAAAGCTGTAAATAACACAGAGAGTTTTACGTGGTTCGGAAAACCTTTTCCTACATCAACGGTCGGTTGATCAGACCAATAATCCACTCCGCAAGTGCTTAACTGGTGCACTGCAAACCGAACCGTGTGCTTACCGGGTGCACACAACCGTTTCACTGAAGAGACCTTACTTCAGTACCCACGCTTCACTCGCGTCGGATTTCTCACTCCTAGCACGACCTTGCACTAGGATCTCACGGAGTCAGAGTACCTTCCTGAACTCCTTTTCACTCAAACACTCGGTTTCTTTCTAACGAAAGGAGGTTTGAAAAACTTGCCAACTAGACTTCAAAGAACAAGTTCTTTGGAGCAAGTTTTGACCTGGGCTTTTGGTTAAACAGATATATGCCTAAGGTCTAAGAGAATGTGTGTAATCAGTAGTGACTGATTTTGGCTTTGGAATTCTCTTCTTCGATTCAAGCTTTGGGGAGATTAAGATTTGAGCTGAGTAGCAATTTCGGTAGAGCTTCAGCTTAGGTCGTTGAATCGGTGAAGATTGAAGTTGATCCTCGAGCGCTATTTATTGGAGAGGTCTTGAATAGATCCGTTGGCAGAGAACGTCTTCAAGATTTCTTCCGTTGGAGAGCAATTCGAATTTGGGCTGAGGCTTCAATCTTCGAGGTTCCTTGTTTGGTGGAAACGGCTCTCTTGAAAGACAGGAGATGTGACGTCTCTGATAAAGTAACCACCAAATAGGAATGACCTCTGCAGAGAGGGATGATCCTGAGATCTCTGCATTTAATGCAGCTGTACTGTGTAAGCACGTGGCTTCTTTTGAACGTTGGAAGTTCAGTTCAAGGAAGAATGTTTAACTGATACTTGACTTTAGTATCAGTCTGCTGAGTCCTCGAAGCACGCATTAAGTAATCAGTTCTGAACTGATTCTTCAACTGATACTTCAGTTGGTATCTTCAGTCCTTCAGTCTTCAGTCTTCAAAACTGCTAACTAAACTAGAAGCGAACTCTAACACTAGAGTTCAAAACAGTTCTAGTCTATTACAAATTAAACCTAAGAATTTTGGTATCATCAAAATAAAACCTGATATTCCATGGGGTTTCCAACAGTTTATAATAAAAAAAAAATATAAAAGCATGACTTGATGCAATGGCAATAGTTGATTATTATTTCTTCTTTCATGAGGTGGGGGGTTGGAAATCCTTTAGCCACATTTTAGCGATTTTGTTGGTTTTTGCATCTTTGCGATATTGTTCTTTTTTTCTTTTTCTTTTTTTACATTTTTTTTCTTTTCCTATTTTCTTTATTTTTTTGTATTATATTTCTTTTTTTTTGGCGATTTTGTTCTTTTTTTTCTTTTTTCCATTTTTGCGATATTGTTGTTTTTTTTTTTCTTTTCCTGTTTTCTTTATTTTATTTTGCATTTACATATATATATTTTCTTTTTAGCATTTCTTTTTACTGCTTTTCTTTTGTGTTTTTTTTTGTTTTATTGTTTTTCTTTTGCATTTTTTTATATCTTTCTCAATTTTTTTACTATTTTTTGTGTTTATCTTTTAATTTTTATTTTTTTAATATCTATTCTGTTTTACTTTTTTATATTTATTTATTTATTTATGAGGTATTTCAAAGTAAATATTGTTATGATGAAAAGTAATTATCTTCATGAACAAATTGATTTGGAGATTTGCTCGATGAAAATTAAATTGTGGGATTTTTATCAATTTTTTATTCAGTTTACTGCTTCTTTAATTTATTTGGCCAATTATTTTTTTTTAGGCAATTACATTTGTACTTGATAATTGTTACTTTTATAAATGGGAATTTGTACTTTTAGTTATTTGATCAAATAATTATTATCATAAGAAAAAGTAATCATTGGTAAGAAAGTAAAAGTAATTATTGATGTGAAGAAAAGTATTGTTATTTTCACTCGCTACTACTTTTATTCTTAACTATTTGGTCAAGTAATTGTTATCGTAATAAAAAAATAATAATTATTGTTACAATAAAATGTAATGTTTCTAAATTATTACATTTGTTGACAATAATTGTAAATATTCCTATTAGTGTTTAGAATTTAGTGTCCAGGATTTAGTGTTTGGGGTTTTAGGGTTTAGGGTTTAGAAAATATTATACTTTATATTGACTGAAGGTAAATACTTATATTAACATAAGTATACATTTATGCTAACAAATGTATATATTATGCTATTAAAAGTAAATATTCCTATTAGGGTTTAGGATTTAGTATTCATGATTTAGCGTTTAATGTTCAGGGTTTAAGATTTAAAAAATATAATACTTTATATCGAATATACTTTATATCGAATGAATGTAACTACTTATATTAACATAAGTATCCATTTGTGCTAACAAA
The DNA here is from genome assembly GCF_028751815.1 of Salvia miltiorrhiza. Lineage (NCBI taxonomy): Eukaryota > Viridiplantae > Streptophyta > Magnoliopsida > Lamiales > Lamiaceae > Salvia > Salvia miltiorrhiza. The sequence continues at coordinate 27,253,499 of NC_080390.1, forward strand.
TGTATATTTTATACTTGTTAAAAGTGACTATTGTCTTAATAAAAAGTAATTATGCATATGAAGAAATGTAACATTTTAAAATTATTACTCCCTCCGTCCCATTGATCTTGTCCCGTATTCATTTTTTATTTGTCCCACTGATCTTATCCCATTTCTATAAATAGTAACAATTAGCTAAACAATAAGAATTCTTAATTACCTTCTCTCTTCTACTTTATCACTTTATCACCTTTTCTCTCATACTTTATCACATTCTATCTCATACTTTATCAATTTTATATTTTATTACCTACACACTTAAAACACTAATAATACTCTCCTTAATAACCGTGCAGAAACCAAATGGAACAAGCCCAATGGGACGGAGAGAGTATTTTTTTTTTCACGAAATTTGTTATGTTTACTCACGAAAACTTGTAATTTTAATTATTTGGTTAAGTTTTTATATTCGTAGGAAAAAATAACCATTGATGTGAATAAATGTAATATTAAAAGAAAGCATAAAAAAATAAAAAAATAAAAAAAATTAAAAAGGTATTAAAAAATAAATAGAAAAATAGAAGAAAATAAAGGAGCTATAAAAAAGAAAAACGAAAAAGCAGAAAAGCTCAAAAAAAAAAAACTAAAAAAAAACAAAAATGAAAAATACAAAAAGCTGGAAAAAAAAGAAGCAAAAAAGGGAACAAACAAAAAAGCAAAGAAACGAAAAAGGAAAAAAAGGAAACAAGAAAAAAAATCAAGAATATTGGGCAAAGGGGATTCAAACCCTTGCCCTTTAAGGAGGGAAGAGGCTACAATTATTGCCATTGCACCATAGGACATTTTTCATTTTATTTACCAAAATTTGTTATATAATCGTTTGATGCGGGTCGGGTCAGGGCCAACCCGGCCGCATACAATGCGGTAGACTGCATGCAATACCAACCCTTTCCTTTATTAGAAATAATTAGGGTTCATTTATACTTAATTAATCTATCTAAATTAAACCATTTTAACCCCAATTTCATTTTCCTAAGTTAGACTCTCTCTCTTCCCACGCAATTGTCTCTTCCCTCTCATTTTTTTCCCATCTAGCACTCTCTACTAGATATTGCTCCGCCTTCCAACCCTTCTCCCTCCACCATCCTCAACCTCGTGTCTCCACCACCATCGCGCCTCCATCGTGTCGTTACACATCTTGTCTAGATGGATATTGGGGGTTGTTTGGGAAAGAAAATCAGTGGCAGAGAGAAAAAAGAAAATTAAGAGAAAATTGACGGATGTTTAGGTCACGCACGGTGAAAGGTGGCCCATGTTGTTTCGCACCGAGGCGACGAAGGAGGCTGGAGATGGCGATTTTTAGAATTTTCAAGATTTTGTCTCCAGCGATTTTCAGGATTTAGATGATGGCAACCACATCAATGATTGGTATTGCTGGTGTTGGCAGTTGAGGAGTGGCGGGAGGCTGGCGGTGCCGAATTTTTGTCAAGGATTGAAGAAGAAGGTCAGACGGATGGCGATTCACCATGAAGATAAATGAGGGTGAAGGTTTCATCTGGGTGTGTATCTTCGTGCGTGTATTAGCGGGGGAGGAAGGGAGCCGGCGGCGACTATCATCAAGGAAGAAGGGGAATGATCTCTCTGTGTGTGTGTGTGTTTGTCCTATTTTTAGATTGAGTGAGGGGGAAACAGTGGTGGGCCACCACCTTCAACAATGATGGAGATTAGCTAACAATTATTTTTACTAATAACATCTTTAAATATATGGCACATCACTTTATCTCCTTAATTCAACACATTATTTCTGGGACGGAGGGAGTATAAATAACATAAGCTGATATAGAATCAAAATAAGGTGTTGGTGAGTGGGTAAAGTTTCCTATTTTCAATCCAATGATATTACGTTTGAAACTCATTGATGCAATTTTTATTTGTTTTAGTGTTTTTTTTGTGTAATTTGTTTATTTCTATTTTGTTACCGTTTTACAGTTTTTTCTTCTTCTTTTATTTAATCTATATTTTATTTATTTCTATTTTATTTTTATTTTTTTATATGCATTTTATTTATTTATGCGTTATTTGATGAAAAATAATAATCGATATGAAGAAAGTTAATGTTTTTTAAACCACCTTTCTTAGTATCAATGGTTACTTTTTCATACGACAATGATTACTTGATTAAATAGCTAAAATTACAAGTTCTCGCGAGTGAAAAATAAATATTGCTTTTCTTCATATCAATAATTACTTTTTTGTTATAATAATAGTTATTTGATAAAATAACTAAAAGTACCAGTTCTCATGAATAAAGTAACAATTATCATAAATAAATGTAATAATTTTAAACATTACATTTCTTCTATCATAATGACTTTTTATTACGATAATAATTACTTGACCAAATAAATCGAAGAAGAAGCCAATAGAGTTTACAATTTTCCTTAATTTTTTGTAAAACGAAACAACAACCACATAGCTCTAATCAAGACCTTGCTGCAACGCCATGTTACAGCTTTCTATCCGTATTCGCTCCAATCCCAACAATATATCAACACCTGCTTTGTTCCAATCCCAACAATACCTATGGTTGAAATTTATCATCATCTAGAAATTAACAATCATACTCATTCGCCACAATTCAATTTCAATATATCTTGAATTTAAATTAAATAAATTTAAGAAATTACCCTCAGGAACTTGAGCAACCCCATTGTCCATGGTTGCTCTATGTCCTGGGAGAATGGCGCGCCGTGAGAGCCAGCTCCATCGTGTTCCTGAACCCCACGATGTCGGGGAGCCTTTGGAGCATCCCGTGATAGTAAGGTCCACCTTTTTCACCTAGAACTCCACCTCCTCTGTACAAACCTCACCTCCATAATTACATCAATCAGCATATAAATTCCTTCCGAGATTACAGAAATTAACAACAGGTTAATCCCAAAACATTCCATAAATGGAGCTTCAAAGAGGATTTCCACTACTGTGGCAGCAATACAAGCTCTGCTATTCAAAAATCTGATATTATCATAGCAGAACAAGCATTCCACTTTTCTTGTCACAGCCCGCAATCCCTAAGGATGGCTTAACCGGGGTTATGACTCGAGAAGGGGATTAAGAAGCGGGGAAAGAAAGGGGCATTTACTTAACAATCAAACATTTTACGAAAAGAGACATTTATTTATATAACACTAGGATCATAACTGATCACTTGGGCAAATACAAAACGTTCGTTCGGGAAGGCCCGTCGAAGTGGATTGCCCAACAAAAGAGTATCATACTTGAAATAAAACATTAGCATAATCAGAGTATCTTGCAGCGGAAAATGTGTGAGTTATACATATGAAGATGTATACTAAAGGTTACATTACTGTTCTATGTCAAAAGGGTACATCCGCTCAACTCCACTCTATTCCATCACCCGCTCAACCTGCACATTAGGGAAAACAACATGCAGGGCTGAGTAAAAATACTCAGTGAACATATGCCGAAAACATAACATTTTATATCATTTATTGTACTGCCAACAGTAACACACATGATTTTGCTTGAAGGACCTGTGCTTACTAAACATTTTCTTCCATTTCATAAAGTTAGATGCGCATCCCATTTTCGGTCTATATGATCCATATCTGCCTGTCACGCGCCATGGAAGGAGGCCTCCTTCCATGGACGCTAAGACCGATCGCAAGCGACACACAGTCTCCATGAGTGTACATGTTAACCCTTACTAGCAGACCTTTGTCTAGCGTAGGGTCCGAATTCGATTTCCTTTATAGTTGGCGAACCAACACAGATAGGATACATACATAAAACATAAACATTTTTGGCAGACAATCATTCATAAACATTTCATTTCATAAAGAACCATTCATCATTTGATCATTTTATAAAATCGAAACTTAACAGTTAAATCATGTCATTCATTTCATTTTGTATAAGAGGCTTGTATGCAGGGGATCTCTATATACGTGTTTAAGAAAGCCCACCTTATTCGTTCTCACAACGGGCGTAGAGTTACTTCCCTCTTTAGCTATCACTTCCTCGCCGGTGCAAAGAGGCACGAACAAGGAGCGACTCCGATTAAGACTTCCAAGCGGAGGGGCGCAGGGATGAACTAGAACATACCCGAATGAGAGGGATTCCGAGAATATGTTGGAATGGGACAACATATTCAAGGAGAGCTTAAAGGATTTGATTGTGCTACTCATATCAACAAGATGCATCTTCTGTTGGATTTGTATACTGAAAGCAAGAACGTTTTATGCTTGTATACAATGTTTCCTAAGTTCACTATCTAATCTCCTATCTGATTGTGTTCATGATTGCATATGTTTGTTCTCTATCTCTATACAAGTAGATTATATGGTGTGTTGTAGATCACAGAAGACCATATAATTGGATTAACCTTAAGAGATATAATATAATCACAGCCGAAATAACTCTAGGACAAGTTATTGGTTTAAGCTGCGGTATAGATGGAAGTAGTTTGTCTTGACTACTTATCTATACTGGTACGTCATACGTATTGATAGGACCACAGTGAGATATATTCTTCTATCTGACTTAAGTGAAGAATTAGAGATCTCGGTGACTTATAAGATCTTAATACTAATAAGATGTCAGATATATATGTTGATTCGTTTATCACTTTGACTTACTATAAGCGAAAGTTATATAGTAACTTGAGTACTCTGTATCTTGGGTGATAGCGGTTAATATATGATATCTGATTATCTGTATTAGTACTCGTATCCGATATAGGATAATGACATCCCCTTAAGGAGCTCAATAATGTTTATTGCGCTAAACCCTGCAGGTTGATTAAGTTCAGGCGCAATAATAAGGTTTGAGTGGTACTGCTTAAGGATTACAAAATAGATTAATTAATTAAGACTGTCAGAGCTATAATTAATTAATGGATGTCGGAGATTTTAAATACGAGGATTTAATAAGTCTAAATACAAGCCCTGACTCATCACCGGCAATAAAGGGGTAAGTCAATATTGGTTCTCTAGTGGAATGAACTGATATTTATAAATTAATTATGGTCTGGGCTGACCATAGATAAATTAATTTATTTGAGGCCCATCTGTATTCCTTGTATCTGGTCCCTGGACTGGCCCAAAGTCTCCTAGCCCAAGAAGAGAGAAAACACGCCTCCTACACCTAATCTTTTTCCTCCTACGTATTTATTTTATTATAAATACAGCTGTCAGCTCTCAGGAAAACACACTGATAAAAATTAGGGTTTTGAGAGCTGTGTGGGGCGCAGGAAATTGTGTGGAAGTATTCTCTCTTGGGACTTTCATAGAACGTTATCCATCCAACGGTGAAAGCTGAGCGGGATACAGTTCGGAAGATCTGAGCTGGAGTCAGATTTTCGCAGGAAATCAAGTTCTGGCAGTTTCGGGAGAACGGCCATAACTTCCTCTACAGAAGTCCTATTGAGGTGAAACAGGCGGCCACGGAAAGCTCTTTCGAAGGCGAAGAAGTCTTATTTCTGCACAAAATACGATTGGAGGTCGTTTGAGGGGTCAAACGGAGCGTTGAAGTTGGCTGACCTGTTCAGCGACGGATTGACGAATTCTTAGGAATTCTTCAGGTATTTTCTAACTCCAACGTGCAGTTGTTAAATTCATAGGAGCATGTTAGAGATTAATCGTTGTATGATAAATTAATAATATTCCAAGAAACGATCATCGGGCAAACGGAACATTAATTCAGTTTAATATTCCTTCAATTGGTATCAGAGCCCAGGATTAATTTCTTGGCTCTATTATTAATTTATGTACGATTAATAATGTGCGTTGTTTTTTATCTGCTGTTGTTCTTCGTGGTCTGTTGATTCGTGGGATATGTCGTTTTGACGTTGTAATCATTTTTCACCACGAGAAAATCCGTGGTTAGATTAGAATTTCAATTCTTTTATTTTTCGGTTGTAATCTGTAATTGTGGAAAACGAGACGAAGACGACGACGATCAGACCGGAATAATGGAGGACGGATTGGAGTTAAGATCCACGGAGGTAAGTTTGCGCCGGGAGGCGGCGTGCGCCGCAGGCGCGCTGGGCGGCGCTGTCGCGCGAGCCCGTGTGCTGCTGCGCGCGCGCCTACGGCTACTGAAACTCACCAGATGCCGTGTGAGACGCGAGACAGACCAGGGCGAGGCGGGGGCTGTGCACGCCGAGGGTCGCGCGCGCGCACGTCTTGCGCGCTGAGCGCTACGCGCCCGGTCGAGCGCTGCCGTGCCACCGCTGCTGCCCTTTATCTGCTGCACACCGTGGGCTGCCGAGGCTGGTCAGGTAAGGTAGGGCTAGGGAGGATAGGCGGCGAGCAGGGGCTGTGCGCGCCGAGGGCTGCGCGTGCGCGTTTTGTGCGCTGCGCGCCCGGCAGGAGCGCCGCGGCCGCTGCTGCTGTCCTCGCGCCGGATTTGCCGAGGTTGCCGGGACCAGGAGCCGAGGTTGCCGTGCCGCTGCTGCTGCTGTACTGCTGTTGATGGACGCCGAGGAGGCAGCTGCCGTGCCGAGGGAAGCCACGCTGGCCTGTTACTGCTCGCGCCGAGGGCTGCGGCGCTGGGGCTGCTGCTGCGCCCGTCCGGCTGCTGTCGAGGTGTGGGCGGCGGCGGAGCCTAAGGGGTTCCAAACCCTAGGTGGCGCGAGTTTCGTCAAACCCTAGGGGGCCCAAACCTTAATTTCCAAAGACGGGCCTGTTTTGAAGCTTTCGGGCCAAGTTTACGTTTTTGGGCTTTCTTTTCTGTTTTATTTTTAAATAGATTAGAATTGGGATTCCACGAATGGGTCACGAAGAACTTTATCTTTTTTTTCTGTTCTTTGCATGTCGTGGTGTTAATCCCTTATGCTCTTTACCTGCTTTTGTTCGTCTCTGCTTGTTAATATGTTTTATTAACTGCGCTTAGACAAGCATGATAGTAGGTTTATCATTTTCTTAAGCATGTTTTAGAATTCTGCGAGCATGTTTTACATGTTGCGTTCTAGAAAAGCATGATTAGGATTATGTGCTTGAGCATGTACAAACCTTTTGAAAGAAAAAAGACTAAGCTTAATAATTTTATGGATGATTAAAAATTATTTAGATTTCCACAAGCGGTCTCTAGACAAAGTGATTAGCAATATGAGTAACGGTCCACCCCACGTGGCTTACTTCATGTTTGTTCTTTCATAAGTTTGTCAGATGAGGTTTCTATAAAAATATTTAAACCATTAAAGTAGTGGGAGTTATGCAGTAACGGTCCACCCCACGTGGCTTACTCGTATAATTTTTTTTTTCACGAGTACTTTAGATGATGGATTTAAATAAGATAACTAAGAAATTAAATTGAATGTGGCATGGTCCGAGTGAGTATGTCAAAATTCGAGAATTTAATTTCAAAGTTAGATTGTGGTTATTTTGAAATAATTTTTATTCTTAAAATTATATAGACCTCCACATGCGGTCTCTAGACAAAGTGTTTAGCAATATGAGTAACGGTCCACCCCACGTGGCTTACTTCGTATTTGTTTCTCATAAGTTTGTCAGAAGAGGTTTCTATAAAAATATTTAAACCATTAAAGTAGTGGGAGTTATGCAGTAACGGTCCACCCCACGTGGCTTACTTGTGTAATTTTCACAAGTACTTTGGAGAATGGTATTAAATAAGATAACCAAGAAAATTAAATTGAAAGCGGCATGGTCCGAGTGAGTATGTCAATTTCGAGAATTTAATTTTCAAGGTTAAAATGTGGTTATTGCTTAGATATCATATCAAGTACAATGTACAACTCCCCCACGGAGTCCCTTCTTGATGATGATATGGTCTAGTCAAGGTGCCAACTATTAATTTCTTTTGTCAAAAGGTTAAGTTGACATGGAAATTAAATGACTAGGTGAATAGTCTGGTTGAGGAGTTCGTGTGTAACTGTCCACCCCACGTGGCTTACATATGGAATTCTTTGAGCCGTTGGAGGTTTCATTAATATTGTTTTATCAAAAGGTTACAATATTATGGTTACGAATTATGTGCTTTATGTTCGTTACTTTCAGATATGTCTATGTCTCTTATTGTTTATTTATTCTTGCACAAAGTCTTTTAACCGGTCCACATATATGAAATGGAAACGCAGTTTTGGATTTTTATCTTTATCACAAACTAAACATAATTTTGTGTTGCTTACTACTCCACGTTCTTATGGTCCGAACAATAGTCAACTGATGAGAAAAATGAATTACATAAAAGGTGGCATGTGACGAATAATGTGGCTATATGCTATATTATGAGTATAATGTCACAAACTTTGTAGCTCCAACATCAGGGCATGGACGATGCTATTAGCATCATGCTGAATCTCAAGAAAGTGTTCGGAGAGTCGGACTGAGCTGCTCATTTAAATTTGATGAGAGTAATCTTGTTATTTTTATGAGTGAGCACAGCTCAGTGCACGAGCATGTCATGCAAATTTTTTGACGGACTTGACTTGCTCAGTGGGAGTATCGACGGCGAGGCAAAAGTCGATATTATCCTGAATTCTCTTCCCAAGTTTTTAATTAAGAACTTCCGCCTCAACGCTGTTATGAGCAAGAAAGATAATACTCTTTTTGAGTTGTTGAATGCTCTAGTTACGGCTAAGGAAGTTGTGGGAAAGAGATGTGCAAGCACTTGTTATTGCCAAAGGAAAGCCATCTTCTTCATCGAATGACGGGAAGAAGAAGGGTCCAAGGGGCAAGAAAGATAAGGGAAATAGTGGGAGTAGTGGTGTGATAAGATTAAGTATTGGAGATTTTTTCTTTCAATACTCAAGGCAAAGGGTTAAGGTATTTCACTTGCTATAGTAACTGAGACATGTCAGCTCATTTTCTACTCAGTTGTGAGTAGTGGATAACGAGAGAAACTGATAATGATTGTTGCACCTTGCATGGCTTTTAGGCTGACAAGGAAGCTGAGAAGTGATGAGATGATTGTCTTCGTAGGCAACGTGACTGGAGTCGCAGATGTTGCAATTGAAGACTTGTCTTTAAGTTCTAAAGACATAGTTTAGTTTTTGAGAGTTCCTTATCATGTTTCAAAATTTTGAATAGATGGATCACATGTCATTTTTGATAGTAGTATTTCTATCATAAGAAATGACAAAGTTGTCTATTCTGGTATTTTTGAACATCTCTCTTCATACTATAACTTGTCTCCAAAATACATTTATATTGCATTTACATCATCGAACAAAAGAAAGAGAAAAGTTAAGGCTAATCTCTCATGAGGATCTTACACATATATTGATACCCTAGATTAGGTCACATCTATCTTAACAGGATCCAAAGGCTCGTGTCTAAATAAGTACATTGGATTCAATCCAGGTTGTACTATTTCGAACCTGCGAATCCTGTATAGAGGAAAAGATGGAGACCAGGTCATTCATGACAAGGGGGATAAAGGGCCAATAATGTGTTAGGAATGATCTTTTCTGATTCATTGTCAGTGTTTGGGATTCCAACCCAGTTTACTACACCGTGTAATCCCTATATAAGATGGTGTGGTGGGGAGAAGAAATAGGTCACTCTTGGAAAAATATGTTCGATGATGAGTTATGTATCTTTGCAATTAGTCCTAAAGAATCAGAAGGTGGTTATTAGCAATGACACACGATTCTTAGAAGTGGACTATGAGAATAATCACTAATGCAAGTCAGATAGTGTGCTTCAAGAAATTGAAGACATTAGACAGGCGATTCCATCACCCAAGCCAAGTGTGCAAGAGTTTTGTACCACCAGACACTGCACGCACTGTTGACACACATGTGCCACCACAGATCCATTGTAGTGGGAGGGTTATGGGACAACCCGATCGATTTATGTTCTTGGGAAGATCTTTGGATTCAGTCCCTGGTAGTGAATATAAGAGAATCGACCCAGATATTGGAATTAGTGGAAGACGAGAATGTAGATTCCTGGCATGCCTCAATGGAGCAATCCATTAAGAATATGGGTGTATACTAGAAAATCTTGCTACCGGGAGGCAGTAAAGCCTTAGGTTGTAAGTGAGTATACAAGATAATGACAGGCCCGAATGAGCAAGGTCGTAGCTTTTGAAGCTAGACTGGTGGCGAAAGATTATGCCCAGTGTAAGGGTATAGGTTATGATGATATTTTCGCCAGTACCATGCTCAGAACATTCAGATCTTTTTACCCATAGCAGTTCACTTAAACCATCGAGGTCTGGCAAATGGATGTCATATATATTACCTTGATAAAGGTAAGGACAGCCATGTGCAACAACCTGAAGGTTACGTGAGGGAGGGAGAAAAGCATCTCGTGTCAATCGCTCTCGTGTCATCGGTGATGTGGTTTATCTTGCATTTTATGTAGATAATATCATCCTAATTGGCGACAATATGGAGCTATTGTCTAGACATAAAGTAATGGTTATCCGAACAGTCTCAGATGAAAGACTAAGGAGGTACAGTATACATCTTTGTGATCAAGGTTATAAGGGATCACTAGAAAGGATGTTGGGCTTATCTCGAGTGTCTTACATTGATACTGTGAATGCTCGTTTTAGCATGAATACCGCCAAGAAAGGATTGCTACCTTTTAGATATGGCGTTCCTTTATCTAAAGACTATGTCTTAAGATGCCTATTAAGGTTGAGGAAATGAAGGCAGTATTCTACGTTTCCGCAGTAGATAGCTTCATGTATGGATTGCTATGTACGAGATCTTATATTTGCTATGCGTTTAGCATGGTTGTAAGATATCAGTATAGTCCTAGTTAAGACTGAACTGTGGTAAATTATATTCTCAAGTCCATGACTAGAGAATAAGGATAATTTACCAGTTAGACAGTTTAGTTTCTTTTTGGATTATACGATTTCAGATTTCCAGGCTGACCGAAACAAAGAATAATTACCTCGAGCTATGTGTTTTCCTTGGGAGGTAAAACCTTTTGGTTTGACCACTACCTCCAGGATCTAAGGGTGATTCCTAGTTTGCGTGAGAGCATCACCTTCGTGATACCTCAAGTGCAGTTGCAAACTCTAAGGAATCCAAGAACCACAAGGGGTCAAACACATGGAGCAGTACCAAGTTATACGATTATTCCTAAATCGAGGTTTTTGTGCTCATAGAATAAATTCTCACATATTGGAGAAACCTACTAATCTTTTCACAAAAGGCTTATCGCAAATGGTCAATTGAAATATGGGAATGCGGTTGATGCCACTCACTTAGGAAACTTTAAGTATAAGTGGGAGAAGTGTTAAGTGATTGGTAAATAGACGCATTGTATACTAAAAGTTTGCTTTAGTATAAGTGGGAGATTGTTGGATTTGTATACTGAAAGAAAGAACGTTTTATGCTTGTATACAATGTTTCCTAAGTTCACTATCTAATCTCCTATCTGATTGTGTTCATGATTGCATATGTTTGCTCTCTATCTCTATACAAGTAGATTATATGGTGTGTTGTAGATCACAGAAGACCATATAATTGGATTAACCTTAAGAGATATAATATAATCACAGCCGAAATAACTCTAGGACAAGTTATTGGTTTAGGCTGCGGTATAGATGGAAGTAGTTTGTCTTGACTACTTATCTATACTGGTACGTCATACGTATTGATAGGACCACAGTGAGATATATTCTTCTATCTGACTTAAGTGAAGAATTAGAGATCTCGGTGACTTATAAGATCTTAATACTAATAAGATGTCAGATATATATGTTGATTCGTTTATCACTTTGACTTACTATGAGCGAGAGTTATATAGTAACTTGAGTACTCTGTATCTTGGGTGATAGCGGTTAATATATGATATATGATTATCTGTATTAGTACTCATATCCGATATAGGATAATGACATCCCCTTAAGGAGCTCAATAATGTTTATTGCGCTAAACCCTGCAGGTTGATTAAGTTCAGGCGCAATAATAAGGTTTTAGTGGTACTGTTTAAGGATTACAAAAGAGATTAATTAATTAAGGCTGTCAGAGCTATAATTAATTAATGGATGTCGGAGATTTTAAATACGAGGATTTAATAAGTCTAAATACAAGCCCCGACTCATCACCGACAATAAAGGGGTAAGCCAATATTGGTTCTCTAGTGGAATGAACTGATATTTATAAATTAATTATGGTCTGGGCTGACCATAGATAAATTAATTTATTTGAGGCCCATCTTTATTCCTTGTATCTGGTCCCTGGACTGGCCCAAAGTCTCCTAGCCCAAGAAGAGAGAAAACACGCCTCCTACACCTAATCTGCGCCTCCTACGTATTTATTTTATTATAAATACAACTGTCAGCTCTCAGGAAAACACACTGATAAAAATTAGGGTTTTGAGAGCTGTGTGGGGCGCAGGAAATTGTGTGGAAGTATTCTCTCTTGGGACTTTCATAGAACGTTGTCCATCCAACGGTGAAAGCTGAGCGGGATACAGTTCAGAAGATCTGAGCTGGAGTCAGATTTTCGCAGGAAATCAAGTTCTGGCAGTTTCTGGAGAACGGCCATAACGTCCTCTACAGAAGTCCGATTGAGGTGAAACAGGCGGCCACGGAAAGCTCTTTCGAAAACGAAGAAGTCGTATTTCTGCACAAAATACGATTGGAGGTCGTTTGAGGGGTCAAACGGAGCGTTGAAGTTGGCTGACCTGTTCAGCGACGGATTGACGAATTCTTAGGAATTCTTCAGGTATTTTCTAACTCCAACGTGCAGTTGTTAAATTCATAGGAGCATGTTAGGGATTAATCGTTGTATGATAAATTAATAATATTTCAAGAAACGATCATCGGGCAAACGGAGCATTAATTCAGTTTAATATTCCTTCATCTTCTTTTCTGGTGCCCATGTGAAAGAAACTCCAAGGTTAAGCGTGCTTGGCTTGGAGCAATTTCAGGATGGGTGACCCCCTGAAAAGTTTCTCAGGGAGCGTGCGAGTGAGGAAAAAACACGCTAGAAAAGACTCGTGTTGGTCTGTGGGGACAGCCGACAACTCTGGGGCCAGGCTGTTACATTTCTATAGCTCTTCTCATTGCTCTTTTTCATAGAGCTCATTTTCTTCATCCAAGAAGCCATCGAGGCGCGCTACGCCTCGTCCTCTTCATTCAAAAATAATGTCGATCTGAAGCCGCATGAGGCTGTTTCCGAGAAGAGAGATAAAGAGAGAAGGAAAAGAGAAAGAAGAGGTGCTTGTGGCTAGGGTTTGTGAACAAAAATAATTATGTTTTTTATATGTTGGGTTGCTGGATCCGCCCCAACCCTCTCAGCCCCGACCCGACCCGTCTCTTCCATACACTTGGTCTCTCAGGAGAATTAACGGAAAAAAAAATTATATTTTTAAATATGTGAGTGAATATGCAAGTTAACAACTTTTTGTTTTTCAAATATGATATAATATATCAGTACATTAATTGTTAACTGACTTAGTCCATATAATGTTCTATCATAAAAGTATTAAATAATATCGGTGTGATAATCAGTTAGCAAACCTACTGAGAAGCTTATCAGTTGGACAAATAACTTATTGTTAATTGGTTTTTAGTTACTCACTATTCAAAAAGCTAATGAAAAACTTATCATCTCATGCACTTTAGTCAGGGTTAATTTAAAGTATGAGTATGATGCAATATAAGTGTGTTGATTGTATGACAGTTGATATAACAAATAAAGATACTAAAATGTAAAGCACACAAACGATTTAACATGGTTCAAAGTAAACTACGTGCATGATCCTAATTCAATAGAATAATTTAGTTAACCTTAGGATTTCTTGTTTTATAGCTACATCTTTATTTTCATTTTGATTATTTTTCATGGCAGAATTCCTTCCGCAGCCGAATGTTCTACCAAAGTATCAAATAATAGTTACTTTACATGCATTCTACTTCCTAACACTGAACCTAACTGATTACATAAGGAAAGATGTTTCAAAAGTAATTTTCAATTAGGGTGAGCAATCTGTTATAGTGAGAACAATAGAGAGGGCCAGTTTGATCTGATGACTAAACTTGAGTTTACAAGATAATATGCGTAATCACTAAGGAAATATATGTGAGATCTCAAGAAGAATACTCCCTCTGTTCTATAAAAATAGTCCTAATTTTTCTTTTTTGGGTGTCCATAAAAAATAATCATATTTCATCTATGGACACTATCCCACAATAGATTACCCTTCATATATTAACTTATTTACCTATTCTACCACATGATTGGACCATCTTTCCACTCACAGTACAATTAATTATTATTATTATTATTATTATTATTATTATTATTATTATTATTATTATTATTATTATTATTATTATTATTATTATTATTATTATTATTATTATTATTATTATTATTATTATTATTATTATTAACACTACCTTTATAGTGGGACATTTTCTCCACAAATAACATACTTAATCAAAGCGTCGGATGCCGAAACCCCCCTCCGCTAAAGGCATGCAAATATGCTCCTAGCTCAACCAGTGAATCTTTCGCTGCTTACCCACATAACCCCAAAAGAATCGAGCAATCAGCTGTTCCTAATCACTGAGGACACTCTGTAGAGGCTCCATTACATGAAGAATGTGGAAGGGAATAACACTAAGAGTACTCCGAATCAGGGCAAGGCACCCGCCAAAAGAGAGATGGCGATGAGACCAACCGTGAATCATATTCGTCAACTTCTTTCTGATACCGAGGTAGTAAGAAGCACGATGGTAACCACGAAAAATCATAACTCCAAGATATGTGAAAGGCAAGGTACAACGCTGAAAGCCACCAATCTCACTAATACTCTGCTTCCACTTCCCATGACGGTCACCAATGTAGAAACAGTTCTTGCTATTGTTCACATTCTGCCCAGAAATAGCAGAATAATGATCAATCCACTCAACCTACCGCTGCTTAGTGGTAAGATTATGTCATTGACTTTTAATGATTCCTAAACACTTCGAGGTCGTTAAGTATAGCAAGATACTCGGGAAAGAATCACCTATATAAGTGAGATGTGAGGGCCGCATCAACTTAACACTTATAAATCCAAAGAGCTGTCCAAGGCCCGCAAAGGACAAAAACGTGAGAAAGAAATGAGGTTGAGACATTAGTGTGTTAATGTTGTTGTCTTGGTATACACGAAAGAGAAATGGTTTAAAGACATCGAGTTCTACCAATTGGCCAATATATCCCATAGTATAAATTAAAGATGGTTCAAGACCACAAACCACCTATCATAATGCACTGATATCTCTTGAGAACAGAGCCTATGTCTGCATGTGCATGTGCATGTGCATTTGGCTGTTTCCACTCATGTGAGGAATTGTGGGAAATTGGTTACGAGTTTACCAATATTTGAGTGCCGAAAATATTTAATTTAGCTGAATTAAATGACACATAATTGATATACGTTTTGAAAAGATGATCGTAGTATATTTATTTACTTAAAATTGATTTCCGGTGAGTAGGAAATAGTTAATTAAAGTTGGATACTTGAAATATGGAGTACGTTGTGGAAAAATGATAAGCATTAAAGAAATATTAACACATATCCCACATTGATAAGTGAAGACTAATTAATCCATTATATAAGTTACTACATAAGTATATGTAATAAAACTGTGTGCACATGTGATGGCCGGTTGTAAAGCCCACACGCGCGTCGCTGCTGCCTGCTCGGTCCTGGTCCCCGGCCTCGGCCGTGGACTTGGATCTTGGCAATTGGTCTTTGGGCCAGAGCTTAGCCCCAAACGGACATGTTATTTTGGACCATCGATTCTTCGGCCCAACCTGTTAGGCTAGTACGTGCACATGGGGACCCATCCCCATAACGGGTTGGGAGGACTCGTTAGTCTCATGTCTCACAACTTGAAAATCATGTCATTATGGGATGGGGAAGAGTTACATGGTTGAATTCAAACAGCTTGTTGTTACACACTTGTAACTCGCAGCAGCTTTGGAATTCTCCCTTAATGGGATTAATAGCTGCGGGCTACTGACGAAGCCCAAGTTTTGTATTTTTTTGTGTTTTGTTTAGGTCTAGATCGATTTTTTTACCCTTTATTTTTGCTTGTTTTGTGTTTGTGAGGACACACTGATGGAACAGGGCAGGAAGTGGTGGAATTCGGCAATATGAAGCTAATTTCTGATAAAGATGAGGAAGCTGAGATACTGATGGAGAAAAGCCTTGTCGTTGTCAAAGACTCTCCGCGCAAATAAATTTATAGTTTTTCTATGCCCACAGCTAGGTTCCGCTAGCGATAAGTACAAGGTCGATCTCACGAGGAGTTAGTGTATTTTTTTCTCTTGTCACGGTCACAATCAATCACTTTGGTCAGAGCGATGGGAACAAAACACTTTGCCCAGATATCGAAAACTAAAATAAAACAAAGAAAAACATAAAAAATAAAGATAACCTGGTCTGGGCACAATCTTATTACGTTTGGGCAAAGTCATCGCTCATAGATTCAAGGATATCCGCTGTGCCCATGTATCATTGGTTATGGGCCGTTTGATCAGTGAGATTTACCGCTATCATCACGGTGTCACGTGCACAACTCACATAGCCCTCATCCGCGCCCTTCGTATTGGGTGGAAGTGTACACCCTTCCTCCATATGCCCTGGTAGATTTCCCGCATCAAACTGTAGTTGTGCGGTTATGCCCAGAATGCATTACCGAATAGCAGACCCAAATGGTCACAGGCATGCCCAGAGGCATACTGATTAGGCGTATTTATACGTATATATTTTGGGGATTTTGGTATGATTTATGTGGTTAATTTGTATTAAATATCATCTTTGGGATATGAATTCTGGGCTTATGTGAATTTTGATGGTATTTGATAGGATTTGAAGAAAAGACTTGATTTTGAGAAGAATTTTAAAGCTTGAAGCTGTGAAGAATACTAGCTGAAATCCAAACTGAATTAATTTTGCTGAAGTGTCGAGAACAAAGGAGAATTTGGACTGCTACTATATTTTATTATTTATTGGGTTGATTTAGTTTTTTTATTTTACCAGGCCTTGCGCCAACTTTTTCTTTTAATTATTAGATTAGATTATATTAGATTAGATTAGATTAGATTAGGTCTTTTTATTAGTTTAGGGCTTTATGCCACTTTAGTTATTATTAGGTTTGTTTATTCCTTATATATATATTAGGAATCAGACACCTATTTTGATACATGCATTACATCTAGGGGTGTCAAAATGGGCCGAGAATGGCCCGGCCCGATAGGCCCGCCCGTAGTTTTGGCCGGGCTGGGCTAGGATTTTCAAGGCCCAAAAAAATCCGGGCCTCCCTGGCCCGACCCATGCGGCCCGCCGGGTCACGCGGCCCGCGGGCCAAAAAGCCCGCCGGGCTTTCGGGCCCAAATCGGCCCGTCAGTATAGTAGGTGAAAATTTCAAAAATTTATATCTCCTCCCAAATCCCAATGGACCCAACCCAATCTAAGTCCATTTCTTCAATTGACGACAATGACGAGTCAGTCTAACTTAAGATTTAAATTACCAATCAACAATCAATATTAAATTATTTTTACTTGAAAGATTTATTTATTTTTGATTATTTTTTGTAGTTGTTATTTGATTCCAATTGATTTGATTACTGTATTAATTCATTTGTGAATAAATCGTTTTCAGTTTTTGTTGTTTTTGCAATTAATTTTTGTTTTTTACTTGTATTCATATTGTTTACATTTAGTTTTAGTCATATTTGTTTACATTTAATTTTAGTCAATTACGTAATTTAGATGTAGATTGTTTAAGGCACTTTTTATTTCATCGAATTTGTCTTCAATTTTTTTCTTTAAATATGATTTAATTTATTAATTTTTGGAACTATATATATATATATATATATATATATTAATTTATTAATTTTGGCCCGTTTTGGCCCGGCCCGCCCGGTGGCCCGTATAGGGCCAGGCTGGGCTTCATTGTTCGAGGCCCGCTGAAATTTTGGGCCGGCCCGACTCGGCCCAAAACATTGCCTAGGCCCGCTGGGTTGGGCCGGGCCGGCCCGGCCCGCAAGGTTTGACAGCCCTAATTACATCACACGCCACTTTTTTGGAGAGCAGCCTAGGGGCGTGATTTTCAGTAGTTTATTCAATTTTGTTTGATTTATTTTATTTATGAGTTCTAGTTAGTTTCGTTTATTCCAGCAACGATTAAGGAAGCACTAGCAAGATTATTATGTGAGATCTAATTTGTTCTTATACTTTATTTTATGCTTGTATATATGATTCTCCGGGTTTATCATTATTAATTGTTTTAATCCATTAGGTAGTGCGCAATATTTAGTGGGTTAGAATTAATTATACAACCAATTGAATCGGCCATACGTAATCGTGGTTTAGGTTTGATTAGTGGTAAATCGACACATCAGGGTGAAGGGAAGAGCAGTCTTAATTCAATAATCCTGCATCAAGGTTTATTGGTTTTGAATCGGGTTTCTCTAGAAATTAATGTTGTCGGCTCATTAAACCTATAGAACGTCTCTTACGGTTGTCAGTCGATTAGGGTAGTAATTAGTGAAGCGTCTTCCTGATTACCGAATAATTAAGGAGAAATAAGATCACGTTAGAAGCGTCTTCGGTGGTTATAACTGGTTTGTTTGCATGAATTAAAGTTATATTTGCATCAATGATCGGAATAATTAAGCTAGGGTGGACTTAATTGATTGCTGGAATCTTTTATTAATTGTTAGAATTTTCTATTTATATTTAGGATTAGAACCATTACAATTCTTTTAGATTTTATTTATTTATTTTTAGATTTAGTATTTTCTCATATTTTTCTCATTAATTTCGTTTCTGGAGTTTCTTTGCAGGTTGAATTTTGGGAGAATTCTCACTGATCCCTTGGGAGACGATTTTGCTTGCTCATGTCTGCGCAGTATGGGCATTCAGACTGACTGTCAGATATTTTTGGTGTAAAACGACGCACCAAATTTTGGCGCCGTTGCCGGGGATCGGTTTTTAAGTAGTAATTTTCCTATTTTTTGATTTGTTTTACTTTACTTTATTTATTTTTGTTTGTTATTGATCTAGAGTTGAAGCTGAAATATCTGAAGATAGGGACGAAGACCGTGATGATGTTCTGCCTCCACCACCATTGATAAGAGAGTTGAGCCGCCACAAGAGAAATCATCCACTATGCATTGTGTTGCCTACGATTAATCAAAATGTTGAAATCAAGCCCGACTTCATTCAAATTCTTCCAAAATTCAGCGACTCGCTTGGAGAGAGTGCACATAAACATATCGCTGAATTTGATTTAGTTTGCACTACTTTACGCCCTCAAGGTTTTATTGAAGATCATTTAAAATTACTAACTTTTCCTCATACATTACAGGGTAGAGCTCGAGATTGGTTGTTTGATCTATCACCTAGCTCAATCAGAACTTGGAACGAACTTAGAGGAGTAATTCTTGCGTAAATTCTTTCCAGAATCAAAGGCTGCAATTCTAAGAAAAGCTATTAGTGGTAAATTGACACATCAGGGTCAAGGGAAGAGCAATCTTAATTCAATAATCCAGCGTCAGAGTTTATTGGTTTTGAATCGGGTTTCTTTAGAAATTAATGTTGTCGGCTCATTAAACCTATAGAGCGTCTCTTACGGTTGTCAGTCGATTAGGGTAGTAATTAGTGAAGCGTCTTCCTAATTACCGAATAATTAAGGAGAAATAAGATCACGTCAGAAGCGTCTTCGGTGGTTATAACTGGTTTGCTTGCTTGAATTAAAGTTATATTTGCATCAATGATCGGAATAATTAAGCTAGGGTGGACTTAATTGATTGCTGGAATCTTTTATTAATTGTTAGAATTTTCTAACAATTCTTTAAGATTTTATTTATTTATTCTTAGATTTAGTATTTTCTCATTAATTTCGAATCTGGAGTTTCTTTGCAGGTTGAATTTTGGGACAATTCTCACCGATCCCTTGGGAGACGATTTTGCTTGCTACTGTCTGCGCAGTATGGGCATTGATTTATGCTTAATTGTTCTTATTTTGGGGGTTTACATGTGTTTATTTTGAGTTAAATATCCTGGAAATTGGTGCGTTTATGGGTTTGTTTTATGCGTTACAGGAGATTCTGATTTTATAGATGGAAGAGTGTGATGTTTGAGATTTTGGGTCAGAATTGCATACTTAGGCGCAATCTGGTGTCCAGAGCTGAAAAGCCCGCACCAAAGTAGAAAAGCCCACGCCAGAGCCGAAAAGCTCGCGCCAGAGCCGAAAAGCCATAGCAGAGCGGAAGAGTCAGTGCCATAGTCAGAGCTGACAATCTCTAGAGCTGAACTTCACTATCAGAGCTGAAATCTCCAAAGCAGAACAAACTTGTCAGAGCAGAGCTAAGACTCGACAGAGCTAAAGTTCCAGATCTGAACATTCCAGAGCCGATCTTTTCCAGAGCTGACTTTACGCGCCAGAGTCAACATATTTCTCTAGAGTCAACATATCCAGAGCTGACTTCCAGCTCTGGCATACCTTTCCAGAGCCGCTTACGTTTCTAGAGCTGGCGATGTTTCGCCAGAGCTACCGCGTTACTTGCAGAGCACGCTGCCAGCTGGACTTGCCTTTGAATGCACGATGCTTATCTTTAAGAGTCCAGTTTTGCAAGGCGATTTTGATGGTAATTAGGGTTGGAATGAAGTCTATAAATAGGGTCTAATATTCATTGTAATAATCAATCATTTGCCCTAATCTTTAGTTTCCGCTAGGCAACCGAAGACTTTAGGTTTTTATTGCTTTTATAGCTCTTAGTTTCGAATTCTGTTCTAGTTAGTTTATTATAGTTCTTTCAATTCACGCTTTAGTTAGTTTTTCTTTTCGAATTTGTAATCAAGTGACACTAGTTGCACCTTCGAGAAGTTTATGGTATTTCGTATTTACGTTTATTTACTTGCTTTGTTATGTTTATGCTTTCCTTTAAATTATGCTATTTCAATTCTGCACTTTCATTTTATGTCTTGCTTTAAATTAACGCAATTTCATTATGTTTATGCTTTCCTTTAAATTCTGCACTTTAGTTTCATGCCTAGTAGATTAGTTGCTTTTGTTTACAAGTATTTAAATTCTTAGCTTAGTAGCGTTTACATTCAATTCACCTTTACTTTAATTGTTTAATCTTACCTGGGGTTTAATAGTTTATTTCGCCTAGTTAATTCTAAGTTTAGTTTTTCATTAAGTTTTTAATTACAAGTTTAATTTCACGTAAGTTTACTTTATAAGTTTTATAAGTTTAATAATCCAAGTTTATTGCTTTCTCGTGACATAATTAAAAGCCCTTAAAGATCTTCCTTGAGAGACGACATTGAGTTAATTTACCACTGCTAGAGTGTCCTTATCCTATTGCAAGTCAATCTAGAGGTGTTTCTAGTTGAGTCAAATTTTGACGCCATTGCTGGGGAAGGTTTTAGGCATTTAGTTGTGTCACCTTTCATTTCAGTTTTTACTTGCTTTCTTTACTTACGTTTTGTTTTTACTTTTCTTTCTCCTGCCCGTGCGTTTGATCCGTTTGTTTAGTGTTGTGCATGCAGGGACGCCGTAGTCTGAAAGACAAACTTGTGTCTCCATTGCACAGTACGAGCGAAGGGATTTTCAAAAAGAACAGCTGCAAAGGAGTTTTTGCAGACGACAGAGCAGACGATTCTGAGTCTGACTCTGAAGGAAAGAAGCGTGCCAGAGCAGACGAATTCTACTCTGACTTTCCAGAGTAGACCGTAGACACGAAAGAAGAAAAGCCTACAGAGCTGCCAGCGAGCTCTGACTCTGACCATACAGAGCAGACCATAGACACGAAGGAGGAAGCCAGCTCTGACTTTGCTGACCGATCAGAGCAGAACACAAACAAGGAGATGGCGCAGAATACTCCGACATATATGGGCGATTTTGCGCGACCCATCATTGAAGCTACCAACTCTGCCATAGTTCTACCCACTGCAGTTCGCAACTACATCTTAAAGCCCAACGATGCCAATCTGTTGCCATTGTACCATGGGATGCCTAATGAGGATGCGCTGAACTTTGTTCGAGATTTTTGCACCCAGGTATAGACGTTCCCACTCCTCAACATCACGGAGGACCAATTAAAGTTGAAGTGTTTCAAATATGCGCTGAAGGATAGAGCACGAAGTTGGTTATTATCCCTGCTGCCAAATTCGATCACTACTTGGAATGAAGCTTGCTAGAAATTCATGCTCAAATATTATCCAAATCATAAGACGCAAGAACATCGTACCCAAATTATGGAATTCACACAAGGAGCGGATGAGCCTTTTCATGAGGCGTGGGACAGATTTCAGGAGCTACTATGATAGTGCCCGCAACATCAACTTGCACCGACTATGGTGAGTCAATTCTTCTACGATGGATTGGGGCAGACTTCCCAATTTATAGTAGATAGCACTACCGGAGGGAACATAGCCCGTAAGACCGCAGAGGAGCTCAACCAAATCTTCCAAACTCTAGCCAAGAGTTTTCAACAAAAGTTGGTCCGTGGTAAAAGGGTCGAGGCCAACGCTGTATCACAAAATGGAGATTTGCAAAAACAGTTGGCCTCAATTATGAGAGAAGTACAACAGCTCAAGATGAGCAAGATGGAACCGCCCCCTGTCCCAGTGCAGAGCGTACAGCCTTGTGGAATTTGTGGTGATTTTAGCCACGGAGTTGATCAATGCAATAGAATGGGCGAGTTCACGCCAGAAGGGCAAGCTGAAGTTCACTCTGCGCAAGGATTCCAGAGCAGACCACAATTCGGGCAGAGTTATAATCAAGGGTAACATAATTTCAATGGTCGCTAGAGAGGTCAGTAGCCTTATGCACCGCAGCAAAACTTCTCCCAACAATACCCTCCGAGGTATCAGCAGTAAGCGAATTATCAGCGCAATCAACAATTTCAGAATGCTCCACAGTTTTAACAGCCGATGCCACCGCAAAAACAGTCTCTGGAGGAGACTATGCAGGCTTTTATGGAGGTTAGCAAGTAGAACATGGAGTCTCAGGCTGCCACTATCAAACGCCTCGAGACAACTGTGGGGCAGCTGTCGGGAACCTTGAACCAATTGCAGCAGCAGCAGCCGGGAAAACTTCACGGACAACCTTTGCAGGCTCATCAGGCGCTCACTATTACAAGGATGCCAGAGCAGACTAGGATGACAGCTCTGGCGGGGATGCCAGAGCAGACAAGGTTGCCAGCTCTGATATGGCAGCCAGAGCGTAGAAGTATGCCAGAGATGACCAGATGGCCGGAGCAGAGAAGGGCGCTAGAGCTAAGAAGGGCGCTAGAGCAGAGAAGAGGGCCAGAGCTGAGAAGAGGGCCAGAGTTGATAAGGCGGCCAGAGCAGAAACTTCATAAGTCTAATACGCCATATCGACCACCGAAAGCTATTCTACGTCCCAGCCCGCCTCTGCCACCTGCAATCGTTGATTCAACCCAACCACTACAGAAGCAAGGAGATCCAGGCAGCTTCATTCTTGGTATTGGTTTGGGTAGAGCTGGAGAGTTCTCGGGCATGTTAGACTTGGGTGCAGCAGTCAATTTGATGTCGTTTGCTATATATATCAGAAATTGGACAGGAAGGAATATGAGCTTAAATGCACGAATATGAGACTTCAGCTAGCTGACGGAGCAATTAGCAGCACTCGTGGTCTTTTAGAGGATGTCGGAGTCACGGTGAGAGGAATCAAGGTGCTGGCAGATTTTGTGGTGCTCGAGGCAGGGCAAGGTATTACAGGAGAGAACGGCCAGCTTGTTCTGCTTGGCCGGCCTTTTATGGCTACTACCCAGACGCGCATTGATTCTGGAACTTTGAGTATGGCCGGGTCAGGTAGATCGGTAACGTTCTCAGTTTTCGATAAGAAGCCTGTTATTTCTACTTCTTTAATGCATATCTGTTCTTTTGTTGAGATTTCTGACCATGTGGAAGAAGTGGAAATTTTCAGCGCTAACAGTCTTTTGCCAGCTCTGCCTAGTACTCTAGCTCTGACGTTGGATGCCAGAGCAGAAAATCTTTCGCTAGCTCTGACCAGTCCGCCAGCTCTGTCCACCACTCCAGCTCTGATATTGGACGCCAGAGCAAAAAATCTTTCGCCAGCTCTGACCTAGGCAGCCAGCGCTGGCAAGAACGTGCCAGAATTCTGCTAAGGAGAAATTGATGAGCACCAGCCCGGAAGAGGACGAAATAATACAGGAATTTCTTGACATCCTGCTAGATGAGGTGGCCATTTGTCACAGCCCGCTATCCCTAATGACGGTTTAGTCAGGATTATGACTTGGGATGAGAATTAATGAGCGGGAAAGGAAATGGACAATTACTTAACATTAAAGTATATGAAAATGTCATTCATAGATAAAATGCTAGGATCATATATGATCATTTGGATACTTATAAAACATACACATAAAGGAGAATGATTGAGGTAGGTTACCCAATAACACGTGTCTCAACTTCATAACATAGAGTTATCATAATCAAAGTGTTTTGCAGTGGAAAACGTGTGAGATATACATATGAAGATGTATACTCAAGGTTACATTTCTTGAAATGACAAAGGAACACCCGCTCAACACCATTCCATTCCATCAGCTGCTCAACCTGCACATTTAGAAATACATGCAGGGTTGAGTATAAAAATACTCAGTGGGCACATGCCGAAATACATTCATGCATAATATATACTTTTATAAATTGTATTGCCAACAGTAACACACATGGGTTTTGTTAAAAGACATGTGCTTACTAAAATATTTCTTTCATTTCATAAAGTTGGATGGCCATCCCATTTTCAGTCTATATGATCCATATATGTCCTTTCAGTCACGCGCCGAGAAGGAGGCCTCCTTCCACGGTCGCCAAGACCGGTCGCAAGCGACTCGCGGTCTCCATGAGTGTACACGTTAACCCTAGCTAGCAACCTTTGTCTAGCATAGGATCCCAATTGGATTTCCTTTAAAGTTGGTGAACCAACACAGATATAGGATACATATAAAAATATAAACATTTTTAGCAGTCAATCATTTCATAAACATTTCATTTTCATAAACATTTCATTTCATTTCATAAACATTTCATTTCATAAGAGTCATTTATCATATGAGCATTTCATAAAACTGAATTAAACAGTTAAATCATATCATGCATATATTCGTATAAGAGGCCTACATCACGCAGGGGATCTCTATATACGTATAGTAAAAGTAATGCCCACCTGGACTCCTGCTTACTCTTTCTTTATTAACCTCTTGTTTCACCTCACCTCCTTATGTCGCTCGTGCCTTCAGGTAGCGTACACGGTGTAGGTAGTTCATACAACAAAACATTAATCAATCAGTAACCTTCTTACTGATACTACTCTTATCTTAGTACTAGTCTATCAAGTCTCATCACTTCACTCTAACTATCTTGATCTCCTATCAATCAAACTTCCTAAGTAATCACCATTTCTATTCCCGACTTGTCACCTAATTTAGGACTAGAGTTCATCACGAAATAAACACATAGACAAGCACACAGAATGACTAAACAAGTTTGATGGCATCTTAGCAAACATATTCAAAACTTTTTGTAAAATCGGAAAAAATATTTTTAGTTGGGAAAAAATTCCCAAAAATTTAATTTAGAAAGCCAATGGCATATAATAGAAAATTCTTAAATCAATTTTCCCAAAAATAGTTCACAAAAGAAAGTAATTCCACCTTATAACATTTTTAGCGAACTAACCTCTAGATTTCTTCGTCATAAAATTCTCAAAAATTCAAGTTAAGCTCACATAATACACAATAGCATAAATAAGTGATCATATAACTCATAACTTCTCCCACATGGAAGATTCCTTTCATACATACAAACTAAACTCGAGAAATTTTCATAACTCAACATTTTCATTCAATTTGACCATGCTTTCACCTTTCTAATAGTCTAATTAGCACATAGAAGTCATTAATCCAAACATTTATCTCATTAATCAAAAATACTCAATTCTTAGTAAACTAAACTCAAGAAATTTTACACATACTTACCATTTAATAAAATTGATCATTAATTAATGTTTCTAACATACTCACAACCAATTAAACTCAATAAATTTAGACATTTAGTAAGTAAATCAAAAAGTCCAAAATTTTAGTAAACTAAACTTTTTGAAAATCTTTAAACAAGCATAAATCATCAATCAAACTTTAGATCTAGCATAATGACTCACCTAATTGCATACATCCTTCATCAATTGGCAAATTAAACCAAGAAATCAAATATGCCCAATTTACATCAAACTAACTCATGAAATTTTGTACAAATCAAATCCAATCATCAATCTAACTCTTGTACTAGCATATTAATAATCTCAATAACATAATTCAAACATCAATTCATCAATACTCATCACCAATCAAAATTCTCAAATTTTAGCAAACTAACTCACAAGAATTTTCATAATTCGACAAACTAACCATAGATCTATTGTATAAATACTTTTAATTGAAATTATAACTCATCAATTTGAAGAAATGACAAGAAAAATTTTTGGGCATCAACACCCCTTATTTTTGAAAATCATGAGAAAGGAGGGAGGGGTTGATTTTCTTGTTTCTTTCCATTAAAACATCAAGAAATAGAGATAGATCTAAGGAATCTTAAGGTTGATCCACTTACCCTCAATATCTAAGAAAATGGTGAACTCTTTGATCCACTTTGGTTTGGAAACTCTAGCTTGATCATTCTCTTGATTCTTGGTGATTGAAGGCTAGATCTAGGAATGGTTGATCACTAATTTCTTAGCAACTAACACGGTGCAATTGTAGCAAATAATCAGTAACCGAGTATCGTATCCACAGGGACTGACACAACGAAACTACTTTAGCTATCTCCTAAACAAACTTAAGTAGTAGACAGGCAACAGAACGTAGAGATTGGTTGGCTTAAATTAAAACACAAATAACAATAACTAAAATCACGTAGGAAATATCAAATATAAAAGACAATTGATCCTAGGGTAGTAAATTCATTAACTAAATCTACGTAATTAATCTATTGATCCTATGTACCAATTTAATCCAGTTATGATGAGAGATCACTTAATTAATCAATTACTCTCGCTAGAGCAGCAACGATCGTAGATTAGTAAATTCTCTATCTCCGTTAGGTCTCAAGAAAATATACTAACTCCTAATAGCTCCTAAGAATAGCTCCCTATGACCCACCTATCTCCGCTAGGTCTCAAGGTTAAAATCACATCATACATTCCTGAATCCACTAAACAATTATCTCCGCTAGGTCTCAAACCGAATAGCTAAACATGCAAACTATTGGCCAAATAATTCACAAGAAAATAAGCACCAGGAATTATGAATCATAAACTGGAAGGCACAAAAGTATTAACAAATAAATCACATAAATTCAATCAACTATTTACAAACCCTAGAATCAGCTAAAGGAAACTAGCTAGACATAGCAAAATAAAACATCAACATAATTAAAAATAACGCAATTGCAAAAACTGAAAAATATAAAAGCCGAATGAAAACTGTAGTAGCAGCTTGAATCTTCAATCTTGATCCAAGCCTTGAAAACTAGAAAACAATAAAATTCTAAAGCTAGAAAACTGAAATGTGAATGCTAGGGTTTTCGGGTTCTCTGAATAGGTCAAAAGATGACCTATTTATAGATTTCAGATTTCCTTCGGAACACCATGGAAGTTGCCATGCAAAGTAGAATTCTAAAGGTAATAGAATCGTGTGAAATAAGGCAACTCTCCAACTGGATGCGCGCTCCGGAAAATACTCCTACTCTCGCCGAATTTGCAGCTCTCGCCAGAGGAATTGTGATTTCTCTGGTCTCGCCAGAGGAACGGCTATCGTTAGGGTAACGGCTATCGCGCCAGAGAAATGGGTCGCCAACGGAATGGTAATTTCTCTGCAATCTCCAGAGGAACGGTGATTTCTCTGGCTTCTCGATTCCGCTGTAATGGACATTGCGATTCCGCTGTAATGGCTTCTCTCCCCTGTGCTCTGACTCTCACTTGGCTGCTCTGATTATTGACTCCTCTGGTGATGACTTCGCTACACTAGCTTCTTGACTTCGCTGACTCCAGAGAAATGGTTATTTCTCTGGCGATTGATTCTGCTGCACTGGAGACTTGAGGTCTTTGTTTTCTCTGACTCCAGAGGAATGATCATTTCTCTGCTCTGGAGACTTCGGTTCCTCTGCTCTGGAGACCAGAACACCTAGAAAACGCCAAATTCATCCAAAATTATCCAAAACCGCATTCTTCCATCTCGAAAGCCTAAATCTTCTGCAAAGCATAAAATACACCATAAACGCACCAATTTCCAGAAGATTATCTTAAAACACGCACATACAAACCCTTAAAAATAGAGTAAATTAAGCATAAATCAACTCCCCCACACTTAGCCTTTTGCTTGTCCTAAAGCAAAATCTATATGAATCCTAGGAAGAGATTGATTTCAACAATGTTCATTTCCATCCAAACATTCACAAAGTCAATTCAACACTTTACAATCAACATACATCTCTTGGTCATGCAAGTAACTCAAAGTTTAAGAAGCAACAAAAGAGTAATGCAAGTAATTCGATCAGACCCAATTCTCCGCTAGAAGTGAATTCCCTAATGTGATCGCCTTTATAATCAATATCACCAATTTTCACACTTTGTGTGCTTGAGATTTTCGACAGTTGAGCCATAATTCATGAAATAAAACCATTTGGATGTAATCCAAAGTCTTTTCACGTGGTTTCCCATGCTCATAGTTAGACTAGAGGAGCAGAGACTCAGAGCTATCACATTTCAGAACATGCCAGATGTTTCAGAGCTGGCAATTTTTAAAGTTGGCAATTCGTCCAACATTTTCACAGATAAGATACGATCGTAGGCAATCACAATGACAACACTCATTCTAGCATCTACCGGATAAATCATGTTTTACTAACTTACAAAAGTGTTGTAACAAAACTCATAATTCTTTGCACAATCAAGAAACATATATTAAAAGTAAAATAAGAATAACCACCAAACAAACACAAACCCGAAATGCACATTGAAAACCATCTTCTCTTCCACAAATTCATAAAAATTAGCCAGATTCGAGACTAAAAACTAAGCATAGAAAAATCAATTTCGCCCAATTTTTTAAAAATATAAGCTCCAAAACACCCCCCCCCCACACTTAAAGCATGCCATGTCCTCAGGGCATAAAAGAAATAAGAAGAGTGTAGAAAACATCCCTGATTATTGGCATTGACAAACTGAATCATCGTGAAAGGCGGTGAAGAGGGGGATTTGCGGTCTGTTGCAGTGGGAGAGTGGCGGCGCTGGGTAGGGCAGCGAAGAGTAGAAAAGGCTGCGCTGGACAGGGCAGCGAAGCGAGCGGCTTCACTGGACAGGAAGACCTCCATAAATCTGGCAGAGAAACACCTGTTCCTCTGGCGGTGGTAAAGCGCGAGTTCTCGCGACTTCCAAACACCGCACTAAAGAAAACCCAAACAAAACAAAGAAACAAAGAAAAACAAAACGAAACTGAAAGAAAAACAAAACAAAAACAAACAGTTGGGTTACCTCCCAACAAGTGCTTAATTTAACGTCTAGAGCTCGATGATACCACAAACTCATGGGTCATTGAATTTGACAACTTCAAGACCACGATCCACGTTTGACTTGAAGTATGGTTTGAGACGATGACCATTGACAGTAAAGGTAGTGCCATCAGCGGCAAACAACTCATACGTCCCATTCCAATTGCTCTTATGCACCACATATGGCCCTGTCCATCTTGATTGCAGCTTGCCAGGAAACAAACGTAATTTCAAATTGTATAAAAGTACCTCATCTCCTGGCTTGATTTCCTTGGTGCGGATGCTCAGATCATGGAATTTCTTGGCTCTCTCTTTGTAGATGCGGGAACTCTCGTAGGCCTCATTCCTCCATTCATCTAACTCCGTCAATAAATCACGCCTTGTATGACCAGCCTCCTTGAACTCTAAATTGATTATCCTCGTCGCCCAATATGCCTTGTGCTCAATCTCAACAGGTAAATGACATGACTTGCCGAAGACAAGTTGATAGGGAGACATACCAATCGGAGTTTTGTAGGCAGTGCGATACGCCCAAAGAGCATCATCTAAGTGCTTTGCCCAATCTTTCTTGTTGGCCACACTTTTCTCCAAGATTTGCTTGATCTCTTGATTAGCCAACTCCGCCTGTCCATTAGCTTGAGGATGATATGGAGTCGTCACCTTGTGCTTTACTCGATACTTCGCCAACACGCTTGCTAGTAACTTGTTGTTGAAGTGCGACCCCCCATGACTAAGCAACGCTCTCGGTGCTCTGAACCGAGTTAAAATATTCTTTTGCAAGAATTTAATGACTACCTTGGAATCATTAGTGGTAGTTGGGATCGCCTCCACCCATCGAGACACATACTCCACAACAAGCAATATGTAGGAAAAACCGCAAGAAGCAGGGAAGGGACCCATGAAGTCAATTCCCCAAACATCAAATAGCTCCACCTCAACAATGATATTCTGTGGCATCTCATCCTTCTTGGTGATATTGCCCATGCGTTGACAACGATCACACGACTTCACAAAAGCATGGCAGTCTGCGAAAATTGAAGGCCAATAGAATCCACTATGATTTACCTTCATGGTAGTGCGGTTGGCAGCAAAGTGGCCTCCACTAGGTGAGCTATGGCACTCTTCAATGATCTTTGGCCATTCATGTTCTCTAACGCATCGCCGAATAAAGCCATCGGCACACCTCCAATATAGGTAAGGATCCTCCCAATAATAAAACTTGACATCATGGATGAACTTCTTCTTTTGATAGTGCGACAACCCCTCGGGAAGAGCTCCAATAACCAAGTAATTGCTATACTTTGCATACCAAGGATCCTTAAAAAGCACCGCCCAAATCTGCTCATCGGGAAAGGACTCATTTATGGCTATCTTTGGATCATCTCCTTCGATCGGATTCTCCAATCGAGACAAGTGGTCAGCTACCACGTTCTCACATCCCTTTCGATCTCGGATCTCCATATCAAACTCTTGAAGTAACAGGATCCACCGAATCAAGCGGGGGTTAGAGTCCTTCTTTGTGAACAAGTAGCGGATGGCGGCATGATCAGTGTAGACAATTGAATGAGTTCCAATCAAATAAGAACAGAACTTATCAAAGGCATACACCACAGCTAGCAGCTCTTTCTCCGTGGTTGTGTAATTCCTCTGAGCAGAATCCAAAGTTTTACTAGTGTAGTAAATTACCTTGAATAACTTATCTCTCTTTTGCCCCAACACAGCTCCCACGGCCCAATCGCTAGCATCGCACATCAACTCAAACGGAGCACTCCAATCCGGCGTGATCAACACTGGCGTAGAGATCAGCGCGGCTTTCAACTTCTCAAAGGAGACGCGGCATTCATTGGTGAAGACAAACATCACATCTTTCTCTAGTAAAGCACAAAGTGGCTTGGACAGCTTGGAGAAATCTTTGATGAAGCGCCTATAAAATCCTGCATGCCCAAGAAAGCTCCGCACTGATTTCATAGAAGTTGGCGGCGGCAACTTTTCAATGGCCACGATCTTAGCACGATCCACCTCCAAACCTTGGGCAGAGACCTTATGACCCAAAACAATGCCCTCACGAACCATGAAGTGGCACTTTTCCCAATTAAGCACTAGAGACGTCTCCTCACAACGCTGCAATACTTGCGATAAATTGTCCAAGCAATTATCAAAAGAAGATCCAAAGACAGAGAAATCGTCCATAAATACCTCCATGATATTTTCAATCATTCCATGGAAAATCGCCATCATGCAGCGCTGGAAAGTGGCAGGAGCATTGCAAAGACCAAAAGAAATCCTCCTAAAAGCAAAGATGCCATAGGGACAAGTAAACGCGGTCTTATGCTGATCCTCCGGGGCTATCATGATTTGATTGTAGCCCGAGTACCCATCCAGAAAGCAGTAGTAGTCGTATCCTGCCAATCGATCAAGCATCTGATCAATAAACGGCAAAGGAAAGTGATCCTTACGTGTGGCTGCATTCAAAGCTCGGTAATCAATGCACACGCGCCATCCTGTGACCAGCCTCGTAGCTATGAGCTCATCTCTCTCATCCTTAACCACAGTCATGCCACCCTCCTTAGAGACAACTTGAGTTGGGCTCACCCACTCACTATCAGAGATGGCATAAATAATGCCGGCATCCAACCACTTAAGCACCTCCTTTCTCACAACTTCTTGCATCGCCGAATTCAAACGTCGCTGCGGCTGCACCTTAGGCTTGTATTCCTGCTCCAATAAGATACGATGCATGCAAATAGAAGGACTAATTCCTTTGATGTCGGAAATGGACCATCCTATAGCAGACTTGTATTTCCTTAAAACTCGCATCAACTTCTCCAACTCTAACGGAGATAAATAGGCAGATACAATAACAGGAAAAGTTTCATTGTCACCCAAAAATTGATACTTCAAGCAGGAAGCGGTTTCAGCTCAAGTTTGGGTGCGGCTGCAGCTCTGGATGACTCCGCTGGCCTGGCTGATTCCGCTGGCCCGGATGATTCCGCTGGCCCGGATGATTCCGCTGGCCTGGCTGATTCCGTTGGCGTGGCTGATTCCGCTGGCGCAAGGAATTCTTTTTCTTTTTCATTTTCCACCGACTTCCTTCCCCCATCAACAGGTTTGTGAATATCCATGTAAGGCACAGGATCGATGGGATGTCTCTCTACAGCCTCCAGCTCTGCAATATAATCTAAGATTTCATCACACGCCTCGTCTAGATTGGAATAAGGGTATAATGACCGTGTAATGCACTTCTCCAAAGGATCCTTCACGGCTGCAGAGAGATCCACTACAGACTCAATTGAGTTGCAATCCTCGATTTGTGGCTCAGCTGGCTTCTTCATCGCATCATAGATGGACAACGTCATCTTTTCATCATTGACGCGAAAAGTTAGATCTCCCTCTTGCACATCTATCAACGCACGTCCCGTAGCTAGAAACGGACGTCCTAAGATCAATAGAGTATTTTTGTCCTCCGACATATCCAAGACTACGAAATCTGCAGGAAAAATAAACTGCTCCACCTGCACTAGAACATCCTCCACAACTCCCTTGGGATATGTGATGGAACGATCTGCCATCTGCAATGCAATAGAGGTAGGCTTGATATCTCCAATCTCCAACCGGTTGAAAATAGAGAGAGGCATCAAATTGATGCTTGCCCCTAAGTCACAAAGAACACGGGAGAAATTCTGCCCTCCGATCACACAAGCTATAGTAAAGCTACCAGGATCCTTTTGCTTCAATGGTAGCTTCCTTTGTAGCACTGCACTGCATTCCTCTGAGAGATTAATCGTCTCATATTTCCCCAACTTCCTCTTGTTGGAGACTGCATCCTTGAGGAACTTGGCATAACCTGGAATATCTCTTAAAGCATCAAGTAAAGGAATGTTGATGTGAAGCTTTGAAAACATCTCCATGAACTTGGCTAACTTCTGATCCATCTTTGGCTTTGCCAGGCTATTCGGGAAGGGTGCTACAGGCTTGTACTCTGGCCTAGGAAACGTAGGAGTAGGAATAGGCTTCTTAATAGCAGAGGTTTTCGACGATCCCTTAGAAGTAGGCGGTGAATCGCACACAATCGTCTCCAGGTCATCCTCCTCCATAATCTCTACATTTTCTTCCTTTCCATTATTGCCATCCCGCTGTTCTGGCTGATCTCGCTGCTCTGGCTGACCCCGCTGCTCTGGCTGATCTCGCTGCTCTGCAGAGGAATGGTGATTCCTCTGCTCTGTATGATTTTGATATTGAGTTCCGCTCCTTAGATGAATTGCATTGCACTGATTTTTAGGATTGATCTCAGTGTTGCTAAGAAAGTGGCCCGACTTGTGCTGTGCAGCTGCTTGGTTAGCCATCTGACCAACTTGATTTTCTAACATCTGCACATGCTTGGAAAGTGCTGAGAAATTATTTTCTATGTTAGAAATTTTATTTCCCACATTTGTCTCCATTCCAGTCATCTTCATGAGCATCTGCTTCATCATGTCCTCCATTGAATCTTTCTTTGGCTCATTGATGACTCCCCCACTAGAAACAGAAAATCCTGGTGGAGGTTGCACAGCATTATTTGGGTTGCCATAAGAAAGATTCGGATGCGGGCGTCCTCCTGGCTGGAACTACTGCTGACCCTGCTGAAATTGTTGACCTCTGCTATACATTCCTGGTTGTCCTCTCTGGAAATTCCCATAATTTATGCCATTCACATAATTGACATCTTCCATGGCTGATGGGTTATCACAGCTTGCTCATGACGTCCAACATTCAACTCACCAATTTTTGTAGTCAGCTCGGCCAGCTGTGTAGCCATTGCTGCCTGATGTGTAGCCATCGATGCCTGTTGAGTAACCAATGCTGCCATAGGATCAGAACTGGATGCAGCTGCAACCTTCTTCAATTGTATTCTTTCAGATGGCCATTGGTAGCTCGTAGAAGCCATACTATCAATAATGTTCCATGCGTCAGAGCTGCTTTTCTGGAGTAGAGCGCCACCTGCAGCTGTATCCATATGCATCCGTGTACGCTCCCCGCAGGCATTGTAGAATATTATCACTAGTGTGCCTTCATCAAATCCATGGCCCGGGCACTTTCTGAGCTTTTGCTGGTAACACTCCTAAGTTTCCGCTAGCTTTTCTCCTTCAAACTGTTGAAACTGCACGATGTCCATCTTCAATTTCAAAGTAAGGCCAGGCGGATGAAACTTGCGTAGGAACGCATGAGCTAAGTCCTCCCACATGGTATTCTCTCCCAGCTGCAGCATATGATACCACGACTTTGCCTTATCCCGCAGTGAGAAAGGAAAAAGACGAAGACGGATAATGTCATCGGGAACACCATTCATCTTTACCGTGCTGCATAGCTCCAGAAAATGCGCCAGGTGCGCATTAGGGTCTTCGGTTGCATGTCCACCGTATTGGCTATGTTGGACCATTGTAATCAACCCCGTCTTCAGCTCAAAATTGTTCACGTTCACTCGTGGAAGTTCCTGGTAAATATATTGCGGTATGAATGCCTCATTAATCGGAGGCTTCTGAGCCTCTGCAGCCGCCTTTTCATCAAGTATCTTTTTCATTTGATCTTGCAAAGCTCGAATTTGAATTTGCTCAGGGGTAGCCATCGTATTTGTCTCAACTTGATTTTTCTGCTTCTTAAGATCGCGCAAAGTCTTGTTGATTTCAAGGTCCAACTCAAAAAGAGAATTTCCGTGAGATCTAGTGTTCATGCGCACCCTAAAAAAAATTAAAACAAAAATAAAAACAAATAAAAGCCTGAAGTACTATAAAGTCCTATCGGAAATATTAAAGCAACTTCTAATCAATCCCCGGCAACGGCGCCAAAAAGTTGATCACTAATTTCTTAGCAACAAATACCGCAACTAACACGGTGCAATTGTAGCAAATAATCAGTAACCGAGTATCGTATCCACAGGGACTGACACAACGAAACTACTTTAGCTATCTCCTAAATAAACTTAAGTAGTAGACAGGCAACAGAACGTAGAGATTGGTTGGCTTAAATTAAAACACAAATAACAATAACTAAAATCACGTAGGACATATCAAATATAAAAGACAACTGATCCTAGGGTAGTAAATTCATTAACTAAATCTACGTAATTAATCTATTAATCCTATGTGCCAATTTAATCCAGTTATGATGAGAGATCACATAATTAATCAATTACTCTCGCTAGAGCAGCAACGATCGTAGATTAGTAAATTCTCTATCTCCGTTAGGTCTCAACAAAATATACTAACTCCCAATAGCTCCTAAGAATAGCTCCCTATGATCCACCTATCTCCGCTAGGTCTCAAGGTTAAAATCACATCATACATTCCTGAATCCACTAAACAGTTATCTCCGCTAGGTCTCAAACCGAATAGCTAAACATGCAAACTATTGGCCAAATAATTCACAAGAAAATAAGCACCAGGAATTATGAATCATAAACTGGAAGGCACAAAAGTATTAACAAATAAATCACATAAATTCAATCAACTATTTACAAACCCTAGAATCAGCTAAAGGAAACTAGCTAGACATAGCAAAATAAAACATCAACATAATTAAAAATAACGCAATTGCAAAAACTGAAATATATAAAAGCCGAATGAAAACTGTAGTAGCAGCTTGAATCTTCAATCTTGATCCAAGCCTTGAAAACTGGAAAACAATAAAATTCTAAAGCTAGAAAACTGAAATATGAATGCTAGGGTTTTCGGGTTCTCTGAATAGGTCAAAAGAGGACCTATTTATAGATTTCAGATTTCCTTCGGATCACCATGGAAGTTGCCATGCAAAGTAGAATTCTAAAGGTAATAGAATCGTGTGAAATAAGGCAACTCTCCAGCTGGATGCGCGCTCCGGAAAATACTCCTACTCTCGCCGAATTTGCAGCTCTCGCCAGAGGAATTGTAATTTCTCTGGTCTCGCCAGAGGAACGGCTATCGTCAGGGTAACGGCTATCGCGCCAGAGAAATGGGTCGCCAACGGAATGGTAATTTCTCTGCAATCTCCAGAGGAACGGTGATTTCTCTGGCTTCTCGATTCCGCTGTAATGGACATTGCGATTCCGCTGTAATGGCTTATCTCCCCTCTGCTCTGACTCTCACTTGGCTGCTCTGATTATTGACTCCTTTGGTGATGACTTCGCTACACTGGCTTCTTGACTTCGCTGACTCCAGAGAAATGGTTATTTCTCTGGCGATTGATTCTGCTGCACTGGAGACTTGAGGTCTTTGTTTTCTCTGACTCCAGAGGAATGATCATTTCTCTGCTCTAGAGACTTCGGTTCCTCTGCTCTGGAGACCAGAACACCTAGAAAACGCCAAATTCATCCAAAATTCTCCAAAACTGCATTCTTCCAACTCGAAAGCCTAAATCTCCTGCAAAGCATAAAATACACCATAAACGCACCAATTTTCAGAAGATTATCTTAAAACACGCACATACAAACCCTTAAAAATAGAGTAAATTAAGCATAAATCAATGGTGATGATGGATCTATGTATTTAGAAGCTTTGGAGTGTTCTTCCATGTAGGATTGAAAAGAAAATAGTGAGAGTAGAGAGGGAGAGAGAGATGGACGAAAATTAAGAGAGAAAGGAGAGAGAAAAGCATTGACTTCCTTAGTAAGCTTAGACTGGCTTATTTGGTAAGTTTAGAGTGGCTTCTATGATAAGCTTTAGGGTGGCTTCTATAGTAAACTTTAGAGTGGCTTATCCACCAATCCACTTGCATAATCCAACAATAAAAAAAAATAGGAGAGAAAAAAAATAATGATATATTAATCTATATAGTAAAGCTTATGGAAAAAGATAGTTAGAAAATTCACTAACTAATTCAATCATAAATCAATCATCATGTAAATGTGTTGTCAAAAGTAATTATCACAATTAGAGCACACATAATTCACATCACACCTAGCTCACAAAAATAAATTATAAAAATTTCCGTTAGGAAAATTTTAATACGAATAATAAGTTTGGTTAGCTGCGTTTTCCCTTTTCAGCTGACAATATCAGATCTGTTTTCCTATTTTGTGATTCACAAAAATTTTGAATGCAGACCCTAATTCTCTCTAATTCTCGAATACCCTAGCCACCATGTCCGTCAATAACTGCTCACCGACGCCGCCTTTCACCGGCGCCGCCAATCTGAATTTGACTGCCGCATCTATGTTGTCGACTGCTTCAAGAGCCCGCGACTTTCCTATTATCAATGAAAAACCAGATACTCTGCGCCTGCCACAAATCTCAAACAACTTTAATCATCAGCCGAGGGATTTGGCGTAGGGGAGATTAAAATCTGTCGAGGCCAGTTTGTCGGATAACCTTTCTGGGTATGGGGCTACCACTACGATTCCGTCTGCTGTCATCATACAACAACCAGAGGGTAAGGTCTCCTACGCCTCGCTCATGCACCAAAGGGTCGATCGACCTCCAGATCTACCAGCGCATAAATTCTCAGCTCTTAAGGCTGAGAAACTCGCCGATGGGTTCTCTCTCACCATTCCGAAACAGATGTACCAAAAACGTATTGCTGAATTCAAATTCTCTGTTATTGGAAGGGTGTTTCTAAGAAAAGGAAGCAAACCTCAATCGACGCTTCAGTTGAAGCATGAACTCAACAATTTTTGGGGCATCAGGTCAGAGTGGAAGCTTCTCACTTTGGGTAAGGGTTTCTTCACCATGAAATTCTCCACTCTTGAAGATAAAAAACTTGCTAAAGCTAAATTTGTTTGGGATTTGGCTGCGGGTTCCATCCGCCTACGCGATTGGGTTCCATGTTTCAATCCCTACAAGGAAGTTTCTTCGATATGTCAAGTTCGGGTTCGGATTTATTTTCTTCCGAATGAGTTTTGGGATCCTGAGATAATAACAACAATTGCTCGAATTATTGGTTTTCCAATCAAAATTGATGGTGTATCGGCTCATGGAGAGGTCGGCCATTTCATTCGTGTGCTAATTGAAGTGGATCTCGCTCAACCACTGCAGGAATCGATGCTTATAGACTGTGAACATCCTTTCTATGTCGAGTTTAGCTATGAACAATTGCCTTTCTTTTGCTCGAATTGCCGCATCACTGGTCATCAAGTGGAAAAATGTAAAAAGCTTATGAAGAAGGACAACCAGGATAGTAAAGAAACTCCAAAAACGGATCAGAATGTCGCAACTCCTATTGAGTCTGATGCTGAAAATAGGAACAAGAGCACGAAGATGGCTTCTAACTTGGGGCAGACTCAGGATAAACCTGTTGCAGCTTGGTCGAAGGTTACTAAACAGGCGGTGAAAAAGCAGATGGTTGTTCCGATTCTTGAGACAGAGGTTGTGGAGACGCAAAATACGTTTCAGGCTCTCGACTCGGAGAATAATGCGGAGACCTTTTTGGATATAGGCGCCCCGAAAATGGCTAGCAACATGGGATTGAGTCCCCAGTCAAGTAATACTCATGAGGAGACTCTCGCAGATAGGACTGGCGGTAATATATCGGGGTCGGAGTTTCTTGAGAGGTCGCCTGGGAGAATGGTCGAGCCAGATTTGCTGGCGGCTGTTACGAAGCCGGTTCAGGTATCGATTTATGACAAACCTTTCAGTGAGTATAGCTATGAGGAGGAGGAGACGATTATTGCGGATAAGATGGGTCATGCGACGCATGATGATATACGGGAGACCCCTTCCCCAGTACGGGGAGAGACTGGAGGAGTTATGACGGAGCAGCAATCGGTGGAGGTTAACTCTCCAATTAAGAAAGTTCATGGGGATAAGCAGACAAATACTACTCCAGAGGATATTGCTATCCGTATAAATCGGTTAGAGGACCACCAAAAAACTGTTTTCTCCACAAATCTAAAATGTTCTCTGCAAAAATCGACGAATTTATGTTTTCTACCCTATACATCAATAAATCTTAAATATTACTTCAATGGGGATGAGTTCAATCGAAGAACTGATGGAAAACATCAGCAATTTCCTCTCTCAATTGTTCATAACCCAACCCATCATTCCTACAAAAGACAATCGTTCCTCTCTCCAAAACAGTTAAACCCATCTCCCTATTCTTCGATTCTTCTTCTAATTAGCCTAAATCAATGTACAAGTAGTGGATCTCAAGCCCACCGGCGACAAAGGCATGTATGAATATAAATTTGCATAATTTTTTTTTAGAATTCACCATCGGCAATGACAAGCAGGCGAGTCGATCTACGGCGACGACATTTGTTGGTGAGAACTTGGAAAATTTTAATTTATTTCTCATTTTATGGACAATTAATTTTTTTTAAGGTGATGATTTCTATATCTTTGCAGAAGTGGAAATGCAGGGGATTGAAGTGGAAGTCTTCTCTATTTCACGCTCTATCCATCGAAAATGGAGACGCATAGAGACACATTTTCCCAGGTCAAAAATTTGAGTTTTCAGCCCTGATTTCTAAATTTTTTATTGTAAATGTTAATTTCTACGATTTAAGATGCGTGAATCAATTGTTGAAGATTGTCCAATATTTTGTACTCCCTCCGTCCCAGCTTTTTGTATCCACTTTTAGTAGTATTTTTACTACTAAAAGTGGATACAAAATACTACTAAAAGTGGATACAAAAAGCTGGGACGGAGGGAGTATTTTTTTTGGAAGCTTCAGTATTTTGTAGTGTTTTTTTTTTTTAGGAACATTATTTCGTAGTTTTAAGTATTCATATCCTCACACTTTTGACGTCGTTGGCGTTGCCGCTCCACCCAAATTTGTCAAGCACGTTACCGAGTCACATAACCTCGCCGCCACCACTGTAACAGTCCAGTGCCTAAAAGAGCAGTTTAACTGTCACTATCGGCCGGAATAACCACCCTTGCCTTTGTCTCACCAAACAACCCAGCAACCACCATCACCTTTTCCTTCTTCTTTTTTTCCCTTTAATTTCTTAGTTATGCTAAATATAGGGCTATGCATGTCTATATATTGGTGAATTTTAGAGGAGTGTATATTGGTGAATTTTAGAGGAGTTTTAAGATCAATTCTTCAACAAATGCTAGATTAAATTGTTTCGTGTACATCGCCAATAACATATAACCACATATCTTTGTAGTTTCATGTCACTGTGTTAATCAAATAATTCATTTAGACGTTTATAGTGGTATGATTCTTTTTAGATAATCAATCATTATGCCTTTGTAGATATTATTTATTTCCAAGATTCAATTTCTAAAGTTCAAAACCTATTCTTTTGAAGTTGAAGCTACTATATATGTGAGAAATTGATTTGAAGGCAGATGAGGAGAAGAATATGGGGTTACTCTCAAATTTGGCTTATGCTTTGACAATGGACTATATATGTTCTCTCTGCAATTTGGCTTATCCTTTTGATTTGGGGATGTTAGTTTCTCAATGATAAGTGTTTAGTGCTCAACGATTTCAACTTTAGAGATGAGTTGCTTCTCCTTTTATGAATTATGTTTGTAGACCACATAGAACCACTATTATACAGGGAGAAATGTTGTTGTTTTGTATTGATTATTGCTTAGTTTGTGCTTAATTTATAGAAAAGGCTATGCATTTGTTTTTCTCTTTAAAATTTTGAAATAAAACGATCAAAGATTTATATATTACATATTTCTCGCGTCTTCTCTCTTTCAGCTTGCCTTCATACCTTAGATGGAGATTGAAATAAACTATTTGATTGCTCATACTTTTCTATGTCATGTGTAGAACTTTTTGAGATCAAATCTTGAAAGGCGTTGTGCTCTTCTTTTGCAGGGGAATTTTTTTTATGCTAAAGCTAAAGTAGAAAGCCTAGCTCATATGGGTAATCTCCATCTTTTGCTTTCTTATTTTGCTCCATATATAATTCTTTGAGAACACATGTTTAAGTGTGTATTTGTTTTCCTGCTGACATATCTACATATATATGAAATTACAGTTTCTAATGGTTGTTTTTTTGCGTCAATTCAATTAGGTTTAGAAAAACCATCTTTCGGGATATTCTCAGCGCATCAGTTGCAGAAAATTCAGTTTTCTGAATTTGTTTCAGCATCATTTCTAGCACGTATCACCAACATTTGTTGGCCGCAGATGTA
Organism: Salvia miltiorrhiza; assembly: GCF_028751815.1. Taxonomy (NCBI): domain Eukaryota; kingdom Viridiplantae; phylum Streptophyta; class Magnoliopsida; order Lamiales; family Lamiaceae; genus Salvia; species Salvia miltiorrhiza. Next base: position 27,295,093 of record NC_080390.1, read on the forward strand.
AAGAAATCAAAAGGGATGTGTCCATAAGCCACCAGAGAGGATTGGGGAAGAAAGATGTGGAGAAATCAATAGGACGTGTGAAAGAGTAACATGATGGACTGTTTCTCTTGGATGGAAATATCATTGACGGCCATGTTTCAAAAATCTAAACATTCATAGGACACTTATTGAAAATTTAGAGAGTGCTAATGCACCCATATATCATCGAAGCTCTCAAGTGAGAAAAATGTTTAGTATGAAATTTTGAATAATTTGTTACTCCGTATAATCTTTTAAAAATATATATAAATAAAAAAAATTGCAGTATAAATTTTTTATATGGATCATAATAGATTTCCAAATTTCACATATGAATGTTATTTAACCATTTATTTCTTTAAAATAATTAAATTTGATTTCTAAAAAATATTTGATTTATTTTTTATATTAATCTTATTTTTTTCTAAATTTTGTTGTACAATATAGTATCATTTTTTTGTTTATTATTTATAAATATTCTTGTGTTTTGGAAGAAGCTAAAGATCAAATAAGAAGTAAAAAAGAAGAAGACATTGTTGAGAGTAGAAGGGTGAATAAGAAGTATAATTAAGACTGAAGAAAAAGAAAAAAGAAAACGTTGAGAAAAGAAGAGTGGTACATGAATGATGAAAAAGATAAGAAATTTTTAAATTTTCATTGGACTAATTAATTTGAGCTATGAGATTAAATAATTTTATATGTTTAATTTTATGTTAACAATGGAAATTATCCATTTCAGCTTAATAAGGAAAGAAATATCTATTTTTTTTTTCAAAAAAGAAAAAAACTACTTACTTTTACTTCTCTTCTTTAATACGATTGATATGTTCATTCTATAATTTCAAGAAATAAAGTTTTCTTCAAATATGTTGAAGTTAAAAATTATACTTTGATGATGATGATGATGATGATGTTATTATTATTATGTGTGTGTGTGTGTGAGTTACACAATTGATACTCATTCTCATTATCAATTAAAATAATTTACTACTTGGTGTGGATTATTTTACTAAAAGAATTCGTATTTACATACACTTTGATGGTCTAATATATATATTTATTTAAAATATAGTTTAATTTTAATTGCTCGCCGTGCATCGCACGGGAGAGTGTACTAGTAATATCACTATTCACCAATTAAGACTATCTCATGTAGTCCAAGAAAATTTGTAAATTACTCAATCTCAAATATATTCGTCAAGTAGGTCACATATAGGACAATTAAATATTCTCACTCAAACATGACATCTCAATCAGTCAAAATGTCACGACCGGCCTTAATTAGAGATAATTAATCCGGGAAATCGTGACTAGGGAAGGGATTTAAGAAGCGGGGTTTAGAAAGGGCACATCTGACTCATTCATAACTCGATTATAGACATTAATATCTAGCATTAATTCTTGAAATAAAATTTAAGACATTGAAGCATTGACGCATATAATTAAAAAAAAAATACTCGATGAACCCGAGTAAGCATTAGATATTTCTTTGAAGAGTAATTGGCATATAATTATAGACTTGACTAAATCATAATCAGTGTTTGCAGCGGAAGGCAAGACTGAGATACATGTATGCAGACACATATCCTTTCTGAGCCTATTCTAAGTTCGACAAAAGCTCCACTCAGCAACACTTCATCGTTCATTACAGCTCAACCTGCACATTCATAAACATATGCAGGGCTAAGTACAAAAGTACTTAGTGGGCAGTTGCCAAAAACTAAATTATAAGCTTAACATTTTATCATCAACCACAGCATCATATAAGCGACATGAATCTTCTTTCAAGTTCTTTGCATACTATCATTTTCAAATTCATAAATAGCGTAAGTGTATTCCTCATCATCAAAAGTCATATCAATAAGCATCGTGTCGTGAGGAAGATCCTCAACGAACACAGGCATCGCGCCGTGAGGGAGGCCTCCCTCAGCGGACACGGCATCGTACTGTTGAGGGAGGCCTCCCCCAACAGACGCTAGCATCGTACCGTTGAGGGAGGCCTCCCTCAACGGACGTTTGACCGGCCAACCCTCTCATTGACTCACGGTCGCGTTGCATATATAAATATATATCCTGACAAGATAGCTATCCGCTCAGGAATCGATTTCGTTAACATCATCACATAAGCATTAGATAATAAGCATAAAGCATTAAAGCGTAACTCACATAGGCGTTAAATAATAAGCGTAAAGCATTAAAGCGTAACAAAGCGTGAACCACATAGGCGCGTAACAAAGCGTAACTCACTTAAGCGTAAATCACTTAAAAGCGTAACAAAGCATAAATAATAAATAATAAAAATTTAAGTCGTAATTAAGCGTAAATAGCAAAGCGTATATTATTAAAGCGTGACAAGCGTAGATAATAAAGAGAAATAAAGTTTTAACTCATTTAAGCATAATAAAGTAAATAGCATAGTGTAAATTATTAAAGCGTAACAAAGCATAAATTACATAGGCGTAAATTGTATAAACAGCATAGCGTAAATCATTTAGCGTGAAGCATAATAAAGCTTAACTCATTTAGGCATAATAAAGCATAAAACTTGCATAGTTCTTTAATAGCATTTTATCTTACGCGTAAGAAATTGCCCACCTGATAGCAAGGTTTTGCTAAGGTACTGTGACTCCTTGAGTAATTCTTACTCTCGCGTTTGACCTTAATCACGAGAATATAAAATAAGACATTGGCTCGAAAAAAAAATTCTCAATTAATGAGAAAGCGTAATTTAACTGTGCATGAATCTTGTATGCATGAACTAATCTTCTGAGCGATAATCGGGAATTCTACTATTAATCCTCGTTAATAGATTTAGCTAATTCTCGTCTAGCGTGGTCGAATAGAACTTTAAAATCCTTAATATGAATTATTTTGAATCATTTCATCTCAACAAAACTGTAGAGACTCAACTTCAACTAATAAACTGCTTTGACTCCGAACTCATATGGAGTCTAATTTTATATCAATAGAAACCTCTTTGAGTCTAGTTTAATTGAAAAAAAAGTATGTTGAAAAACTCCAAGTAGTTTAAGAGATATAGCGATTTTCCCATCGCCTACCAGATTCGGCAGTTTCTGCCAACTGAAAGTCCAGATTTTTGAAAAATAGCAAACGTTACCGGAATGACCTAAATATCAACATATGGTTACTGAAATAATTAACCTAATCATCTTCCTCATGACAGTTTCAGCAGATACTGGCAGTAGACATCTTGAATTTTAAAAGGGTAGTAAACAAAGTTCAAATGACATGAAACTTTGTACGAATATTCACCACACTCCCATCTATACCCCAGAAATTTCCCATAATATAATAGAAACGGGAATGCATCGAAATAAGGGCGTCAACTTACCCCTGTCCAAGTGAGCACTAATGGAAGTTGTTCACCGGGGGTTTTTCTGGTCGTCGTTCCGCGATGGTGTTTAGCCGCGAAGGTCTACGACTTAGTCTTCCTCGTGCGAGGTAGATCAGGCTACACAACGGTGGTTTCTCGATCCTTTTTCGTCGTAAGGATAGTGAGAAACGAAGGCCGTAAGTTGGCCGGTGGCTAAGTCGGGAATTCGACGTTGGCCTCCGAAGGATATTGCGGCCTTTGGTCAGGCAAATACAAAGAAGGCTTCGGCCTTTCGATTGTTGGATTTGGTAGCCTGAAGATGGAGGAACAAGTACACGTTCCTGGTTCACGTCCTAGTGGCTGGTCGGCGAAGAAACGGGCCGACGAAGGGAGCTCACTTGAGCTCTTGCAATTAAGAAACTTAAGATTTTACGATAATGGGGTATTGCTTTTGCGGAAGTGGAATAGGTGTGGTGACGAGTATTGAACTGATAACTTGTGAATATATAGAGGAATTTCTGCAGACAACAGAATCAAAATGGTGGAAATTTTTTTGGTACCGGGAGTTGCAACTTTTGAAGATTTGCATGCTGCAATTGTTGAAATTTGCATCATTTGACAATTGTGATCTTGTCGTGAAATTTCTTCCTTGGCGTGCTGAAGCTTTTGAAAATTGAAGATGAATAGTTGTAGTAATGATATGATGAAGGGGTTGGTGTAATAGTGTAGTGATTCGACTATTTATCGTGATCTAATTTCTCATAGTTCGTACTTGTTTCTGTAATAATTCTCTAATTCTCGATAATTAAGTACTCGTCGTATTTATCTAAATTAAATCCTCAGACTTGGGATTTAATACTTGAAAGTCAGAATTAATTCACGACTTCCAAGTAAATAATAGAAATAATATTTCTATCGCATATAAATTAATAACTTGACTTTGCTAAGTCAGTTATTAAACTGGAAAATAAATTATTGAATGATTCAATAATTCAATTGCGATCATATCACGCAATGGCATCAAATTCAGATTTCTGAGCTGAATTAGTTGATAACTAAACACTGGATTTACCGTAACTGAAGAGGCAATATAACAATTATTGCAATCACTGGTCTTAATAAAAAAATATATATATAAATAAAAGAGCGGGCTACTACACAAAATCTTATCATCAAATCAATCGTCTCTAAAATCTTGCATTTCTCTCTAGTGATTCTCACTCACATACATCGTCTTTATTTCTTATTTGGTTGTCATCGTAAATCTTAATAAAATAAACTATCGCGGAAATAAATCTATTTTCTAGACCGAAAAGAGAAACAATAATTCTATTCTAAAATCAATTAGCATCTCTATCCAAACTCATTCTTATCAGTATGAGTCACTTAAAAATTCTATCGTTGGACCTCTAAAAAAAACTCGCATCTAAATCTACTAAGAAAATTCCATCCTATCCGTTATAACTTCTCAAGCAAATATTAGAAAAAGCTCGAGTCACCAGGACTCTACGCTCAGGTTTGTGAAACCTTCATGCATTCATTAACACTCATTACTAGAATAGTAATAGAATAATAATAATGCAGAAATACGGGGTATTATAGAACCCTAATTATCAAAATTAAGCCTTTAATCCAAAAAAATTAAAAGATGAATTTTTGGACAAGCTGCCACTCGACGTCAATGCAGTTCATGAATTACCGTCTAGCTTGAAAGAGGACGCCGCAGTTGAAGAAGAACGGGCTGATGTGCTGAAATGCAAAGATGATATCGTGCAAAGATTGCAGAGTGTACCGCCCTTGGAGAAGAAAGAAATGAGCTCTCGATCTAGCTCTTGGTTCGAGAGAATGATGAATGTGATGAGCACTGCTTGCTCATCAAGAGGACCCGCAGCTGCAATTGAGGAGGACGTGTTTTCACAAGGACTAATTCAGCTGACGTTTCACAGTGACTTTGGTTAAGGGTTCCTCTAAGTCGGGCTGACGACTTTAAAACTAGCGCTTGGTGGGAGGCAACCCACTGTTGGTTTGATTTTAGTTTTTGTTTTTCTTGTTCTTGTTCTTTGCTTTCCGTTTTTGTATTTTCCTTGTTTTTGGTTGCTTGTGCGGTTGCTTTGATTCTAAGTGTTAATGTTTTTGTTTCCAGCGCTGCAATTCTACTCTGACTTTGCTGCCAGCGCTGAAGAATGCTAGCTCTGAAAAGTCCAGAGCCAGACCTGAAATTCCACTCTGAAAAGGACCAGCGCTGACATTTCTACTCTGCCAAATGCCGCAAACCCTACATTTCGCCGCCCCCATAGTGCTTCTGTTTTTCATCACCTATGATCAGGGACGTCTTCTAACTCTCTTTATTTTGTGCCCTGAGGACATGGTTTTCTTTAAGTGTGGGGGAGTGTCTTGTTTTTTTCTTATGCTTTCGATTGGGCGATTGGTCCCTCTATTCTTAGCTTATTCTTGGATACTTGCGATTTTTTTATGAATTTATGGAAGAGAAGATGGTTTTCGATGTGATTTTCGGGTTTGTGATTGAATGGTGGTTATTCTTGTTTTGCTCTTGATATATGTCTCTTATTTGTGCAAAGAATTATGAGTTTTGTTGCAACACGATTGTAAGTAAGTGAAACGTGATTTATCCGGTAGATGCTAGAAGGAGTGTTGTCATTATGATTGCCTACGATCGTATCCGTATCTGTGAAATGTTTAAAATGCTGGACGAATTGCCAGCTCTGAAAAGGCCAGCTCTGAAAACGATAGCTCTGAGTCTCTACTCCTCTAGTTTAACTATGAGCATGGAAAACCACGTGAAAAGACTTTGGATTACATCCAAATAGTTTTATTTCATGAATTATGGCTCAACTGTCGATATCTAAGTGATTAAGCACACAAAGTGTGAAAAATAGAGATATTGATTATAAAGGCGATCACATTAGGGAATTCACTTCTAGCGGAGAATTGGGTCTGATCGAATTACTTGCATTACTGTTTTGTTGCTTCGTAAACTTTAAGTTACTTGCATGATCAAGAGATGTGTACTGATTGGAAAATTTGAATCGACTTGTGAATGCTTGAATGGAAATAATCATCGTTGAAACGCTCTCTTCCTAGGATTCATACTGATTTTGCTTGAGGACAAGCAAAAGGCTAAGTGTGGAGGGGTTGATTTATGCTTAATTGTTCTTATTTTGGGGGTTTGCATGTACTTATTTTGAATTAAATATCCTGGAAATTTGTGCGTTTATGGGTTTGTTTTATGCTTTACAGCAGATTCTGATTTTATAGATGGAAGAGTGTGATGTTGGAGATTTTGGGTCAGAATTGCATACTTAGGCGCAATCTGGTGTCCAGAGCTGAAATCTCCAGAGCAAAACAAACTTGTCAGAGCAGAGCTAAAGTTCCAGATCTGAACATTCCAGAGCCGATCTTTTCCAGAGCTGACTTTACGCGCCAGAGTCAACATATTTCTCCAGAGTCAACATATCCAGATCTGACTTCCAGCTCTGGCATACCTTTCCAGAGCCGCTTACATTTCCAGAGCTGGTGATGTTTCGCCAGAGCTACCGCGTTACTTGCAGAGCACGCTGCCAGCTGGACTTGCCTTTGAATGCACGATGCTTATCTTTAAGAGTCCAGTTTTGCAAGGCGATTTTGATGGTAATTAGGGTTGGAATGAAGTCTATAAATACGGTCTAACATGCATTGTTGTTAGGTCCTGAGGGTCTCGAATAGGTGTATGGGGGGGAATACACCTATGAGCTATTTTTAAACAATCCTCAATCAGAGGGATCTCAGTCAGAGATCAAAACAAAACTTTTCATGCAAACAAAGACGCCTGTTTTACTGAAATCAGTTTTGACCAAACAGGGTTGACGACTGATACTGAAAGCTCTTCAGTAAAGAGTTATCAGTTAAGTTGCTGGAACTTAACTGATGCAAGTAAGGGCTTCAGTCGAGTTTGCTAAAACAGAGATGATTACACTCTTCCTGACTATCAGAAGATAGATCAGTCAGACTGATATCATACGCAGCGGAAATTAAACTTAGTTTCGTAATAGCCTCGGTGGAGCACGTTGTTGGTTTTTAGGTTTCTCTTTGCAGTTAATCAGTGTTCAGTTTATCAATTGAAATAGCACAAGTAAGAATGTAAAACTGAAAACTGTAAACAACACAGAGACTTTTACGTGGTTCGGAAAAACCCTTTCCTACATCCACGGTTGGTTGATCAGACCAAAAATCCACTCCGCAAGTGCTTAACAGGTGCACTGCAAACCGAACCGTGTGCTTGCCGGGTGCACACAACCGTACCATTGAAGAAAACCCTTCTTCAGTACCCACGCTTCACTCGCGTCGGATTTCTCTTGCTTAGCACAACCCGTGCTAAGACTCTCAGAGACAGAAAACCCTTCTGACCTCCGAATCACTCAAAACACTCTTATGGGGGGGAGGTTTAAACGAGTGCCAACTATACATACAAAGAACAAGTTCTTTGAAGCAAGTTTGACCTTTGGCTTCTGGGTAAACAGATGTTTGCCTAAGGTCTAAGATAATGTATGTAATCAGCAGTGACTGATTTTGGCTTTGAAATTCTCTTCTTCGATTCAAGCTTTGGAGAGGTTAAGGTTTAGGCTGAGTAGCAATTTCGGCAGAGCTTCAGCTTATGTCGTTGAATCAGTGAAGGTTGAAGTGATCCTCGAGCGCTATTTGTAGGAGAACTCTTGAATAGATCCGTTGGCGTAGATCGTCCCCAAGATTTCTTCCGTTGGAGAGCAATTCGAATTTGGGCTGTGGCTTCAATCTTCGAGGTTCCTTGTCTGGGTGGAAACGGCTCTCTTTGATGGACAGGAGATGTGACGTCTCTGAAAAGTAACCATCAGATAGGAATGACCTCTGCAGAGATAAGATCCTGAGATCTCTGCATTTAATGCGGTTGTACTTTGTGAGTACGTGACTTCCTCTGAACGTTGGAAAATCAGTCCGATGAGGAATATTCAACTGATACTTGACTTTAGTATCAGTCCATTGCGCGCATTAAGTAATCAGTCTTCAACTGATTCTTCAACTGATACTTCAGTTGGTATCTGCAGTCTTCAGTCCTTCGTTCTTCAGTCTTCAGTTTTCAGTCTTCGATACCGCAAGCTAAACTAGAAACGAACTCTAACACTTGAGTTCAAAACAATTCTAGTCTATTACAATTAAGACCTATGAATTTTGGTATCATCAAAACAAGGGTTAGGATATTCCACAAGGTTCCCAACAATTTCCCCCTTTTTGATGATGCCAAAACCACACAGCAGTTCTAGACAACAAAAAGACTGAACTCACAATACAAGTTCTAAAACTGGGGTGAAAACAGTTCCCCCTTAACAATAGAACCTAAAAACTTGTACTTAGAGTTAAGAACGAAACAGTTCTAAAACAGAACAAGGAGAAGACAGAAAAATATAATCAGAGCCTGGACAAAGAGTCATTATCTTCATGTTGAGATCAAAAGAAGTTCTTTTCGTTAATAGAAAGACTGATAAGCCATCAGTCTGGGTACAGAGCAAGACTTACATTGGAGTAAAAAGGAAAACAAAAACAACATGGGAAACCCATGGACTCCAGCAGTCTGCTTGGCTGCGCCTTGAACTTCTTGATCTTCATCTTCTGTTTTCGTGTCTTCATGTTCCTAAGCTTGTTCCACTCTCACTTGTTTTCCGTTGATTTGAGGTCTTTACTGGAACGTCGTCCTTACAACTTCTGGTGATCCTTTGTAGTCACATCTTCAGTCAAGAAAGAAGACGAGGAATCTATCTTCCAACTTTTTCCCCCTTTTTGGCAACATCAAAAAGAAAGCTGACGATGGAGGCTATGATCAGACGGTACCCAACTCCTAGTCTCAGAATCTCGTGAGAAGATTCGAGAATAGGGTGAGTCCAGAAATGCAGAAGAGGAGAACGCCAGTGATGAGGTGAGGAGATGAGAGAGACGGAGAAGTGGAAGAGGGCAAGAAGACGTAGAATACGAAAGATAGAAGAAGGCTGCCTTGGAAGGAGACGAGGGCTGCCTTATGAGGAAAAAGACAGGTTGGTGAATTGGAAAGAAAAGATGGACGTGAGAAGGAAGAATCAAACCGATGGCAGCTGGAAAGACTAACACCGTCGATTCGCCGGCACTGGGTCTTTGAAGAATAGACCAGGTGCGGCTGAAGATGCCGGCCAACAACAAGAGAGGTCTCGTTGTTTGTTGCGAGCCAGGGAGGAGTGCAATATATGCGATAAGGAAGATCTTCTCCAGAAGCTGTGAAGCTTCTTGGCGCCAGGCATGAGAATGGAAGACACTCGCTTCGCTGGATACAAGTGAGGGTAGAGCAAACTTTGACGTCGGAGAGACGTTGAGATCCAGTGGAAGGTTCCGGTGAAGACCATGTATGTGAGCGTCATTCTTCCACTCCATGACTTTGCAGTCATAGATTTTGTCCTTTAGTCGGAACAATTTTTCTCTGCAACGTTGGAAAGATTGAAATTTTTTCTCACAGTGAAGGCTGTGGAGAGTTGTTAGTTGATGCAGAAAAATCGTGAAGACAACATGGTATAAATAGACAAAATGTGAACCATGTGAGAAGATGAAAAGTTTTTCGAAAACTATGCCTAAAATGTATTTGAAGAAAAATTCACGTCCGCCGTCACTGCGAGAGACAGAGACTTCAAAAAGGTGAGAGGCATCATTGCATTATGTCATGTCAATGAGCTTCTCAAGAAATTTTATCACAGAGGCAAAAAGGTTGGAAAGATTTTTGGTAAAAGATCAGGACAAGTTTAATCAAAGCAGATTTTTCCCTTTTAAAATATTTGTCCTACTCGGATATTCCATTTTCCAACAATCAGTTAAAGTTTTTGAAAGAAACTGATCAGTTAGAGAAAGATTTTGAACTGAAACTCAAAACTCTGAATTGAAATAACTGATTTTAAAAGTAAGCTTTTAAAATACTTACTGATCAACTGAACATTGTAGTCAGTTGATACCACTTGATCCTGGTTGAATCATCAGGATGACTTCTTCTTCAGATGAGCGTTCAGACTTCATTGCTTTCCACGTTGGCGATCGTAGAATCAGCAGTTGGTTGACCACCAGTCAGCAAGACTGTTTGAGAAGGTCTTCAAACACAGCATCACTCTTCAGGGTTGATGAGGCCGATCTTTCCACACAGATCATTGAACCTCTCTTCTGGAAGAGCCTTGGTTAGCAGGTCCGCTCTCTGAATAGCAGTGGGAATCCATTCCACAGAGATATTCTTCTTTTCGACATGATCATGGATGAAGTGATATCGAATAGCAATATGCTTAACTCTGGTGTGATGAACTGGATTCTGGGAGATTGCAATAGCACTGGAGCTGTCGCAATAGATAGGAACTTCCTTTTCGTCGATCCCATAGTCCTTCAATTGATGGACTAACCACAGGATTTGTGAGCAGCAGCTCCCGGCAGCAACATATTCAGCTTCAGTTGTAGAGGTGGCGACTGAAGTCTGCTTCTTTGAAAACCAAGAGATGAGCTTGTTGCCTAGGAATTGACATGTTCCGGAGGTTGATTTGCGATCAAGCTTGCATCCACCGAAGTCTGAGTCTGAATATCCGGTGAGCTTGATGTCGTCGTCTGCTGGATACCACAATCCTAAATTGGGTGTGCCTTTGAGATATCTTAGTATCCGCTTTGCTGCATCCAAATGAGCTTCCTTTGGATCTGATTGATATCTTGCACATACCCCGACTGCAAATGCGATGTCTGGTCTGCTTGCAGTCAAATACAACAAAGATCCAATGATTTCTCTGTACTTCGTCGAAGATACAGATTTTCCTTCTGAACCTGGATCAACTTTCCAGTTTGTGTTCATTGGAATCTTGACTATTTCATGTGCTGAATTCCGAACTTGGCTATCAGTTCCTTTGCATACTTGGACTGACTGATCAGTATTCCTTCGTTGGTCTGCTTGACTTGCAATCCGAGAAAGAAATTTATTTATCCCATCATGGACATTTGGAACTTGTTGGTCATGATGTCAGCAAACTTCTTGCACATGCGTTCGGATTTGGATCCGAAAATTATGTCATCGACATAAATCTGAACAAGCAAGAGATCTTCTCCTTCTTTGAGAGTGAACAGAGTTCTGTCCACAGATCCTTTCTTGAAACCTTGTTCAATAAGATACTCCGAGAGAGTATCATACCACGCTCTTGGTGCTTGCTTCAATCCATAGAGCGCTTTCTTCAGCTTGTACATCTTTTCTGGTCCAGCAACCTCAAACCCTGGAGGTTGTTCTACATAGACTTCATCTGTGAGCACTCCATTGAGAAATGCACATTTGACATCCATTTGGTGTACCTTGAAACCTTTATGAGCTGCGAAGGCTAAGAAGAGTCTGACTGCTTCCAATCTGGAAACTGGTGCGAACGTCTCGTCGTAGTCGATTCCTTCTTCTTGACTGTATCCTTTAGCTACAAGCCTTGCTTTGTTTCTCACAATGTTTCCTTCTTCGTCTTTCTTGTTCTTGAAAATCCATTTCAAGCCAATCACTTTTGCATCGTCTGGTCGATCCACAAGCTCCCAAACTGAATTCCGGTTGAATTCATTGAGTTCTTCTTGCATTGCGATGACCCATTGAGTAGACTTCAGAGCTTCTTCAACATCCTTGGGCTCTGTAGATGATAAGAAACTGCTGAAAATCTTATCTTCATTGATGCAGTTCTGATTGATGTCGAAGACGAGGTTGCACATTGATCTCCGAGTCTTGACGCCATCTGATGGTTCTCCAATGATGTTCTCCTTTGAGTGGAGTTCAAACCATCTTCGATACTTCTTGATCTCTTCTGGAGATGGTGGGGCTTCTTCGGTCAGAATGGTTCTGAAGTGTTGAGCACTATCTGGAACAGTGGAGAGTTGAGCTGGAGCTGCTTCTGCACGTTCAACTCGATCTTCAGCAACTGGAGTTCCCCCTTGACTGATGCCATCTGCATTGGCTCCAGTCTGAACTTCAGACCTTTGGCTGATCTTTTGATACTGAAGCTTCTCAGTATCTTCATCTTTGCCTGGTCCCCACACCAAGACAGTAGAGGGCTCGGTGTCGTGGATTTCAGCTTTGGAACCTTCAGTGTTCTGGATACACTTTTCTGCTTCTTGTTCCCTGAAATCATCTGTAGACTCATCAAAGATCACATGAGGTGTTTCTTCAACACAAAGAGTTTGAGAGTTAAACACTCGATAGGCTTTGCTTGAACGTTCTGTTCCAGAGTATCCAAGGAAGACACCTGGATCAGCCTTGCTATCGAAAGTGTTTAACCTCTTCTTTTCATTGTTGTGGATGAAACACTTAGAACCGAAAGCATGAAAGTAGGCAATCGAAGGCTTTCTGTTCTTCCATAGCTCGTATGGAGTTTTTCCATGTCTCTGAGTGAGGAAGGAGCGATTCTGCGTGTAGCATGCGTTGTTGACTGCTTCAGCCCAAAACTTCAAGGGGAGTTTTGATTCGGCTAGCATCGTCCTTGCTGCTTTCTTCAAAGACCGGTTTCTTCTTTCTGCAACTCCGTTCTGCTGTGGAGTTCTTGCTGCAGAAGTTTGATGACTGATTCCTTGTTCATCACAATACTCACGAATGACAGTATTGAGGAACTCAGTCCCACGATCTGATCTGATGCTGATGATGTTGACTTCCTTTTCAACGCTCAGTCTTCTCAGCAGCTTTGGCAGTTCCTCCAGCGTCTCTTTCTTCTTTAAGAGAAAGATGACCCAAGTATATCGTGAATAGTCATCCACAACTACTAAGGTGTACTTCCTACCGTTGTAGCTTTTTGGAGTGATAGGGCCAAACAGATCCATGTGAAGTAGATGCAGAATTCTTTCAGAGGAGTGTCCTGACTTTGACTTGAATGACATTCGCGTCTGCTTTCCTCTTTGGCATGCTTCACATTCTTGCTTCTTCTGCAACACAATAGAAGGAAGACCTTCTACCAGTTGATGTTTAGCAAGTTTGTTGATCGTCTTGAAGTTGAGATGGTTGAGTCTCTTGTGCCACAGCCAGTTGAGCTCCGAGCTGCTTTTGCTGATGAGGCATGTTTCTGGTGGGATGTCTTCCCATGAAACGACTTAGAGACTTCCTTGTCTGAATCCTTTCAGAACCACCTTCTTTTGATTGTTTGTAACAGTGAATTCATCTTTCTTGATCTTCACTGTGAAACCGCTGTCACAAAATTGACTCACAGACAACAGATTATGTTTAAGACCAGAAACAAAGCTAACATTACTGATACTGGCGTTACCCATGTTGAGCACACCGTAACCTTTTGTTTCTCCGATTGAGTTGTCTCCGAATGCAACTTTGGATCCAGCTTTCTCAACATACTGAGATAGATATTCTTTGTAGCCCGTCATGTGCTTCGAGCAACCACTATCCAGATACCACGTTCTGATTGAAGCTTTAACCTCTTCCTTCTTTTTGTGTTTCCTGACGTTGACCTGCAAGGAAGAGTTGCTTCAGGCACCCAATCAAGCTTTGGGTCCTTCGATGTTAGCTCGAGTTCCCTTTGGAACCCATATCTGCTTCAGAATTGGTCTGGCTGATCTCTTGCGCTTTGTTGATTGTCTGGTTGACGTTATTGGCGCTTCAGTTGGCACACGAGCATTCTTCTGTTGAGAAATTCCTTTGAAGGCCTCACTCTTGTAGGAGTTCTGTCTGATGAGTGGTTGAAGTCTTCTTTGCTCGGCAAAGTATCTTCTTTGAGATACTCGAGTCTTTGCAGACTTATGGAGACTTGACTGATGTCCAGTAGCTTGTTGTCGTGGATGTCGCTTGGCTCGACTGGACTCAGCATTGTTTGGTCTCCATGGATGTTGTTCTTTCTGAAACTGAACTGATGTCAGTCTCTGACTGATGTGGCCTTTCTTCCCCCTGAATTGGTGAGGAAGATTCTTCTTGATTCCTGATGTTCCTTTCCCGATCTTTGACTGAAATCTGCTTTCCAGTCTTCTCAGTAAGATGATCTGGTTTGGGGCCTCCTTTGCTCGTCTGTAGCTCCGTGGAGGTGGAACATTTGATCTTGCCATCAGTCTGCGTTTGCGAACTTCATCCATATCATGATCTCTTGATTCTTCTGATGTTGTGATTTCAGAAGGATCGTCCTTTGAAATGATCATGATCTTCTTTCTTTTGTCAGCTGCAACCTTTCCTCCAATGCTTTTAACAAGGCCTTTCGATGGAAAGTTGCTCATCATGGGAGACTGCATCATGCAGTTCTTGACTGTTTCTTCCAGCTTGTGATTGAGCCTCTTGATCTCATGAGATGCTCTCTCACATTCTGAGTTGGAGATTCTGAGCTTTTTCTCCAGTCGGCTGTTCTCCATGATTAGCTGATCAAGACAAGTTTCATCCGGAAAGTAGATGATTGTCTGATTCTTAGCTCTTTCATCATTGATCTCCTTGTCCAATTTCTGATTCTGCTTGAGGAGATCTTCGAACATTTTCCTCAACTGACAGTGATCAGTCATGAGCTGATCAAACTCGTCAGTTTCATCGGATGAGCTACCTCCAGATTCTGAGTGGTCTCCTGAATGCATCAGGAAGTTATCAGTATAAGGAGTTTTTGAGTAAGAGATTACCTTTGAGCCATTCATTCCATTGTCGTAGCTGTTGTCAGCCACGCTTTCTGATTCATTGGCCATCAGGGCACGGCTCTCATCGTCTGAGCTGGAGCTGTCGAAGTCGGATGATTCTAATATGTCTTTGGAAGAGTCAGCATCGTCAGCAACCATCGCTTTCTTCTTCAAAAAGCTGCGATCTTTCTTAGCTTTTAGCTCTCTGCGCTCAGCTTGAGTCAGATCAGGGCATTCATTTCGAAAGTGCCCTTTCTTTCTACATCCAAAGCATTCCATGTATTTGATGTCGTAAGCGGCTGACTTCCTTTCTCCGCTTCGATCTGTGGAATGTCTGGAGTTGCTTTCTCTTTCCTTTCCTTTGAAGTGCTGCTTGTGGAACCTTCTGTACTTCCGGAACTTGGACTCCATCTTGTTGAATCTTTCAGTCAACAAAGCATATTGACTGAAGAAGTCCCCTGGGTTGAGTTCCGTTGGTTCCTTGATCTACTTCATGTCTTCTCTTGTTGAGGCTTTCAGTGCTACTCCTCTTGAGGTTGAAGGACCATCTTCGTCTGATCCTCCAGCCTTCTTGTTTCCAAGATTTCTCAGAAGGTCGAACACATTTGCCATGAGATCGGAGAAAAGCTTGTTTGTCGGGAGCTGACTGAATCCAGGCTTATGCTGATGAGCGACTGAGTAGATCTGCCATTCTCCTCGTGGCAGTGCTCGAAGAATCTTCAGATTGATTTCTCGTTGAGTGTATTTGTCTTTGGAAATGGATTGAACTTCATTCAAAATATGGTTGAATCTAAGTTCCATTTCCTCGACAGATTCATTCTTGAGCATGAGGAAAGAGTCGAACTTCTGGCAAGCTATGGATAGCTTATTCTCCTTGATTTCCTCGGCACCTACGCACATTCTTTCCAGAATGTCCCACATCTCCTTTGCAGTTCCGCACTTGATGATCTTCATGGCATGCTTGTCGGGAACGGTGCCGGAGATGATGCTTTTGGCGAGGTTGTCTAGCTCATCTTGCTTCCTTTCTTCTGTGGTGAAGTCTGCTTTTTGCTTGGGCTGGACCTCATCATAAGGATCTTGTTGTGGATTAACAGGAACCCTTTTGACAGTTTCGGTGATGGTGATTGGTCCGCTGGTGATGACTTCCCACATTCGGCAATGTTGGGCGGTGAGGAAGCTTTCAAGCCGAAACTTCCATATGTCGTATTTTTCAATACTAAACATAGGTAGAGAAGATAATCTGCGGTGGTTAGTCTCCATAAAAAAAAAAAAAAGAGAATAGATAGCAAGCACAAAAAGAAAGAGAGAACTTTTTCGAGACCTTTGAGAAAAGGGATCTAGTTCAATTAGAACCAAATCAGATATAGATAGTTCTTGCGAACAACCTGCTCTGATACCAATTGTTAGGTCCTGAGGGTCTCGAATAGGTGTATGGGGGGAAGAATACACATATGGGCTATTTTTAAACAATCCTCAATTAGAGGGATCTCAGTCAGAGATCAAAACGAAACTTTTCATGCAAACAAAGACGCCTGTTTTACTGAAATCAGTTTTGACCAAACAGGATTGACGACTGATACCGAAAGCTCTTCAGTAAAGAGTTATCAGTTAAGTTGCTGGAACTTAACTGACGCAAGTAAGGGCTTCAGTCGAGTTTGCTAAAACAGATATGATTACACTCTTCCTGACTATCAGAAGATAGATCAGTCAGACTGATATCATACGCAGCGGAAATTAAACTTAGTTTCGTAATAGCCTCGGTGGAGCACGTTGTTGGTTTTTAGGTTTCTCTTTGCAATTAATCAGTGTTCAGTTTATCAATTGAAATAGCACAAGTAAGAATGTAAAACTGAAAATTGTAAACAACACAGAGACTTTTACGTGGTTCGGAAAAACCCTTTCCTACATCCACGGTTGGTTGATCAGACCAACAATCCACTCCGCAAGTGCTTAACAGGTGCACTGCAAACCGAACCGTGTGCTTGCCGGGTGCACACAACCGTACCACTGAAGAAAACCCTTCTTCAGTACCCACGCTTCACTCGCGTCGGATTTCTCTTGCTTAGCACAACCCGTTCTGACCTCCGAATCACTCAAAACACTCTTATGGGGGGAGGTTTGAACGAGTGCCAACTATACTTACAAAGAACAAGTTCTTTGAAGCAAGTTTGACCTTTGGCTTCTGGGTAAACAGATGTTTGCCTAAGGTCTAAGATAATGTATGTAATCAGCAGTGACTGATTTTGGCTTTGAAATTCTCTTTTTCGATTCAAGCTTTGGAGAGGTTAAGCTTTAGGCTGAGTAGCAATTTCGGCAGAACTTCAGCTTATGTCGTTGAATCGGTGAAGGTTGAAGTGATCCTCGAGCGCTATTTGTAGGAGAACTCTTGAATAGATCCGTTGGCGTAGATCGTCCTCAAGATTTCTTCCGTTGGAGAGCAATTCGAATTTGGGCCGAGGCTTCAATCTTCGAGGTTCCTTGTCTGGGTGGAAACGGCTCTCTTTGATGGACAGGAGATGTGACGTCTCTGAAAAGTAACCACCAGATAGGAATGACCTCTGCAGAGATAAGATCCTGAGATCTCTGCATTTAATGCGGCTGTACTTTGTGAGTACGTGGCTTCCTCTGAACGTTTGAAGATCAGTCCGAGGAGGAATATTCAACTGATACTTGACTTTAGTATCAGTCCATTGCGCGCATTAAGTAATCAGTCTTCAACTGATTCTTCAACTGATACTTCAGTTGGTATCTGCAGTCTTCAGTCTTCAGTCCTTCGTTCTTCAGTCTTCAGTCTTCGACACCGCAAGCTAAACTAGAAACGAACTCTAACACTTGAGTTCAAAACAATTCTAGTCTATTACAATTAAGACCTATGAATTTTGGTATCATTAAAACAAGGGTTAGGATATTCCACAAGGTTCCCAACAATTGTAATAATCAATCCTTTGCCCTAATCTTTAGTTTCCGCTAGGCAACCGAAGACTTTAGGTTGTTATTGCTTTCATAGTTCTTAGTTTCGAATTCTGTTCTAGTTAGTTTTAGAGCTGGCAAATCGGGCGGGCCGGGCCGGGCGGGCTTTTCGAATTTATCGGGCCGGCTCGGCCCGGTCCGAAATTGACCGGGCTGCCAATTTTTAGGCCCAGCCTAGCCTTGACCGGGCCACCGGGCGGTCGGGCCAAACCCGCCCAATAATTTTTTTTTCACTAATTCTTTTTTTCACAAAAAATTAAATAAATTCAAATAATAATCAAGCAAAGATGATGACACCATATCAACTTATACAATATACATGTTATTAAGATCCAATATGAATGCAAAACCTTATTAAGAAAAACCATATCATCCAAAAGCTTACGATTTGAGATATATATTTATGTCCGTTAATTTTTAATGGAAACTACCATATACACAAAATTAACCAAGCACCTTAAAATTCTCTATTTTCAACAAAATCAAGACCACTAAAAATTCTAGTAGCAGCCATAGATTAATTGGAGATTAAAGATTTTACCAAATATTCGCAATGCAAACTTTCAACCATTGTTCCAAAACCAAAACCCATTAAGCTCATATCTCAGCTGAAAGATTTAAACACAGAAGCTAAAAATATCAAAAACGTGTGAAACTATGAACAGAACATACCTTTTTCGTTTTCAGTCGACATTGAGGTGTATGTTTCGCCGGCGGCACCGCGGCGCTCCGATGATCGGCGACAGAGTGGTGCTGCGCAAGGTGGTGGTGCGGCGCTGGGTGGTAAGAATTTTAGGATTTCAGAATTTGAGAATCACGTCTTTGAGGTTAAACATTAGGTTAATAAAATTAAAAATAGAATATTTAATTAACACTAAATTAATAAAAATAAATTTTAAAAAAAATCAACCGGGCGGGCTTTTTAGCCCGAAAACCCCGGGCTTTTTAGCCTTGGGCGGGCTTTTTAGGCCCGGGTTTTTTCGGGCCTATATTTTGTACAGCCCAGCCCAGCCCTAAACACGGGCGGGCCGGGCCGGGCCCATTTTGCCAGCTCTAGTTAGTTTATTATAGTTCTTTCAATTCACCTTTTAGTTAGTTTTTCTTTTCGAATTTGTAATCAAGTGACACTAGTTGCACCTTCGAGAAGTTTATGGTATTTCGTATTTACGTTTATTTACTTGCTTTGTTATGTTTATGCTTTCCTTTAAATTATGTTATTTCAATTCTGCACTTTCGTTTTATGTCTTGCTTTAAATTATGCAATTTCATTATGTTTATGCTTTCCTTTAAATTCTGCACTTTAGTTTCATGCCTAGTAGATTAGTTGTTTTTGTTTACAAGTATTTAAATTCTTAGCTTAGTAGCGTTTACATTCAATTCGCCTTTACTTTAATTGTTTAGTCTTGCCTATGGTTTAATAGTTTATTTCGCCTAGTTAATTCTAAGTTCAGTTTTTCATTAAGTTTTTAATTACAAGTTTAATTTCACGTAAGTTTACTTTATAAGTTTTAGTTTAATAATCCAAGTTTATTGCTTTCTCGTGACATAATTAAAAGCCTTTAAAGATCTTCCTTGAGAGACGACATTGGGTTAATTTACCACTGCTAGATGATCACTAAATTATTAGCAACAAATTACCGCAACTAACACGGTGCAATTGTAGCACAAACTGGTAACCAAGTATCGTATCCACAGGGACTGACACAACGAAACTACTCTAGCTATCTCCTAAACAGACTAAAACAGTAGACAGGCAAACGAAAGTAGAGATTGATTTACTTAAACTAAAACGCAATTAACGATAAATAAAAGTATGTAGACGAATTCAAATATGAAAGACAACTGATCCTAGGGCAGTAAATTCATTAACTAAATCTATGCAATAAATCTATTAATCCTATGTACCAGTTTAATCCAGCTATGATGAGAGATCACACAACTATTCACAAGCTTCTCTAACGAACACCTATGAAAGTAGATTAATTTACCCCCCTTCACATTCAAGACTCCAAGGAATAAATTAACTCCCAAGCGTACACAAAGAATAGCTCCCTATAGCTTCACCTATCGCATTCAAGACTCAAGGCTAACACTATATCATGCATTCCTGAATCGGCTGAACAATTATCGCATTCAAGACTCAAACTGAACAGCTAGACATGTAAATTATTGGCCAAATAATTCACAAGAAATTAAGCACCAGGAATCATGAATCATAAACTGGAAGGCACAAAGGTATTAACAAATAAATCACATAAATTCAATCAACTATTTACAAACCCTAGAATCAGCTAAAGGAAATTAGCCAAACATAGCAAAATAAAACTTAAACATAATTAAAAAGAAAGCAATAATAAAAACTGAATTAAATAAAAATTGAATTAAAAACGATTGTAACGACTTGAATCTTCAATCTTGATCCAAGCCTTTAAAACTGGAAAGCTAAAATATTCTAAAGCTATAAAACTGTAAAATAAATGTTTGGAACTGAAAAACTAAAGCTGGGAACCATGAATAGGTGCAAGGAAGACCTATATATAGTGTCAGGGTAAAACTACAGAGTTTGAGCTCGAAAAGACTTCAAAAAACGAGAAAAAAAACGCGGAAGAAACGAAACACGCGCCCCGTTCGGCGACCCGTTCGGCGATCGCCGTCTGGGTCGCCGAAAATCAGCCTTTTTACTCTAAGATTCGGCGATCGCCGAATTTTCCACCGGAGGCCAAAATTGAAACAGGGAATTCGGCGACCTGGCCGGCGGTCGCCGTTTGGGTCGCCGTTTTGCTTCTTTAAAATGCCAAAATTCGGCGGTCGCCGTTTAGGTCGCCGAATTTTGACTGCTGCGCGCGACGTTTTTGTTTCGGCCATAACTTTCTCGTCCGAACTCCGATTTATGATCCGTTTGCGCTCACGAACTCGAATCGAGACGATCTACAACTTCTATTTCAGTACAGTTCTCCAAATTCGAACTCAATAAACTTGAAAAATCCTTCAAAGTTCGAGTAAGAATCATGTTTCACAAGATAAAGCAATTTAAGCACAAAACAATCATTCAACACTCAATTTCCTATAAAATTAACATCATATGAACATTAAAAACCATGGAAATATGAGTGTTATCAACTCCCCCAAACTTAAGCCATTGTTCGTCCTCGAATAATGAGAAGAACACAATCAATAACACGAATGGGTAAGAAATCTAGCTCATCGATGCCTCCGAAAAATAAAGAATGATAGAATTCTCAAATCCTCAATAATTAAGCACAAAATTCACCAACAAACACAACCTATAGCAAAATCAACCTTGACATTCCAAACAATTGAATCTCACAAGGTATGTGTATCACTCAACTCTCAATTTGATGGAATAAATAGGACGTGTATGCTCTCATCGAATTTAATGCAATATAGATCACTTACCATAGGCTTGCCAATCGTCTACAATCTCCATCGCTAAAAGTGTGCCAGGACTAAGATCAGAAAGGTCTTTTTCTTTGGGTTATAATGTAGGGACATTGGTTAAGGTAGGGAAATATAGGCTAAGTGACTCAAATAAATCAAGAACACCAACCTTATAGCTTCACAAATCAAGTATGGAATAAATTCCATCTTCCTCCCAACTATGCCACCATAAACAACACAACTCAAGGGATTTAATCATCACAAAATAGAACTAAACACTCTTTTATGCTCTCCATTTATTTCCAACACACAAAGTCGATTTTCAAACAAATATCTCAATATACACTCGACTTTATACTTTTTTCTCTTTCTTTTTCTTTTCTTTTTTTCTTTTTTTCTTCTTTTTTTTTTCTTTTCTTTCCACAACTTTTCTAGAGCTTATAAGAGTAAATAGTATCACAATATCATCCCTTCTTTTTCATGAACCACTATGATATTCACCACACAAAGATTCCCATATACTACATCACCCCCTATCATCCGGCTAAAGAATAAAAGCTAAATAGGCTCAAAGTGGATAACAAAGGATAATTTTTTTCAATAAGGACAGTGTTTGGGAAAATAATGTGGCTAACAAAAGATGGCCTAAAATCATCTCCTAATCCTGGGCACAACAGCAACCTCGACACAGAAACCATGGCAAGTTCTAGAAGATCACCACATATGCATGACAAAACTCACAACAAAGAATAAACTGTGTATGATAAACAGTTATGGCTCAAAATCTCACAGGTTTATTCAACGTCCAAAAGTCAAGGTTAAAATCACTCTAGAATTATGCAAATTAGTTCCAGTTATACTTAAATCATCAAAGAAAATCAAACTCCAAAATTTTTTTTTCACAGAAATCATCATTGGCATCTCACCAGAAATCTAATGGAGCAATAATCATCTCAAAAAAAACAATCACACACCACCAACCAAGTAGGATAAAACAATAAAGCTAACAAAAAGATAAAAGTGATACACATATCTACTCTCACCCCCCTCCCCCAAACTTATTACAGAACATAAGTTCGAAAATAAGTTTGGAGGGATGATGATATGTGTGTCACTACTCACAGAAATACATGCTCCATGGTGGTGGTATGAACCAAGCGCGAGTTCCCGCATCTTCCAAGCTCAACACTGCACTAAACTCCCAAACAAAACAACGAAACAAAACGAAACTAAAAGAAAGAAAAACAAAACAAAGAAAAACAGTTGGGTTACCTCCCAACAAGTGCTTAATTTAACGTCTAGAGCTCGACGATACCTCAAAAACTCATGGAGGTCGGAAACAGCACTCTAACCATTGGAAAGCTTTTCTACTCTTGGGTGCCCTCTCCACCAAAACACTTCTCTTGGCTCGGACATCCTCCACAAGCATTGCCCCCTTCTCATTCTTGTTCCGAAAAATCCGGAATTTCACTTTCTTCTTCTTGGGGGTATGGGTTTTCAAAGACCCCCCATCATACTCCAAAAACATACACTTCTCAAAAGTCAGAACTTCTTTTGGTTTTGGAGTTTTTTTCTTGGTTTCAAGCTTGGGGAGTTCATTCTTCTCAACCTCTTCATCCTCCAAATTTGCTAGAAAACTGTCAGCCAAATTAATCTCTTCATTCTGGGGAACTTCCTTTGGTGGAGGTTTCTGTGTGATACACTCCTCCAAAGGATCATCTACAGCTGCAGGAAAAGCTATCAGAGAGTCGATCATGTTGCACTCATCCAGCGGCGGCTCGGCTGGTTTTTTCATAGCATCATAGATAGATAGAGTCAATTTTTCATCATTGACTCTAAATGTGAGATCTCCATCCTGCACATCAATAAAAGCACGGCCGGTAGCTAGGAACGGACGTCCTAAGATCAATGGAGTATTCTTGTCCTCCGGCATGTCCAGGACTACGAAATCTGCAGGAAAAATAAACTGCTCCACCTGCACTAGGACATCCTCCACAATTCCCTTGGGATATGTGATGGAACGATCTGCCATCTGCAATGCAATGGAGGTAGGCTTGATATCTCCAATCTCCAACCGGTTGAAAATAGAGAGAGGCATCAAATTGATGCTAGCCCCCAAATCACAAAGAGCACGAGCGAAATTCTGTCCTCCCATCATACAAGCGATGGTAAAGCTGCCAGGATCCTTTTGCTTCAACGGCAGCTTTTTCTGTAGTACTGCACTGCACTCCTCTGATAAATTGATCGTCTCATATTTCCCCAACTTTTTCTTATTGGAAACTGCATCCTTGAGGAACTTAGCATACCCTGGCATATCTCTCAGCGCATCAAGTAATGGAATATTGATTTGTAACTTTGAAAATATCTCCATAAACTTGCCCATCTTCTTATCCAACTTCGGCTTTAGCAAACGCCCTGGAAACGGAGCTACAGGCTTGTACTCCGGTCTAGGGAACGAAGGGGTAGGAACAGGCTTCTTAACAGCAGAAGAGCTCGAATCATTCTTAGGGGGAGGAGTCTGTTTCGCTGCAAGCTCCTCCAAGTCATCATCATCGTCCTCCACTACTTTGCTTTTTCCTTTGTCATTCTGCAGCTCTGGAAAATTCTGGTACTCAGTCCCGCTTCGAAGATGGATCGCATTACACTGATTTTTGGGATTTATTTCAGTGTTGCTAGGAAACTTCCCTGGTTTGTGCTGCGCAGCTGCTTGGTTGGCCATCTGACCAACTTGAGTCTCCAACATCTGTACTTGCTTGGAAAGTTGTGAAAAATTATTTCCAATATGACCCACTTGAGACTCCAAATTGGTCATCCTTGTATTAACAGTTGTCTCTATCCCAGTCATCTTCATTAACATCTGCTGCATCATATCCTCCATTGATACCTTCTTCGGATCATTTATAACTCCTCCGCTAGACACAGAAAATCCAGGTGGAGGCTGCAAAGCATTGTTCGGATTGCCGTAAAAAAGGTTAGGATGCGGGCGTGCTCCTGGCTGATATTGCTGCTGAAACTGCTGCCCTCTGTTGTACATTCCTGGTTGCACCTTCTGAAAATTTCCAAAGTTTTGGCCATTGACAAAATTTACGTCTTCTATGCATATGGGATCTCTCACAGCTCGCTCCTGATTTCCAATGGTCAAAGCATTAATCTTAGTAGTCAGCTCTGCCAGCTGCGTAGCAATCGCTGCCATAGGATCAGAGCTGGAAGCAGCTGCTACCCTTTGCAATTGTACTCTTTCTACTGGCCATTGATAGCTTGTAGCGGCCATACTCTCTATGATGTTCCAAGCCTCTGAACTGCCTTTCTGAAGCAGAGAACCTCCTGCAGCTGTGTCCAAATGCATTCTTGTACGCTCTCCACAAGCATTGTAGAACATGATAATGAGCGTGCCTTCATCAAATCCATGGCTCGGACATTTTCTCAACTTCTCTTGATATCTCTCCCACGTATCTGCCAGCTTTTCTCCCTCAAACTGCTGGAACTGCACAATGTCCATCTTTAATTTCAGGGTCAGGCCAGGAGGATGGAACTTGCGTAGGAAAGCTTGAGCAACATCTTCCCACGTAGTAGTTGCACTCAAATTCAATGTATGATACCACGACTTCGCTTTATCCCGCAGTGAGAAAGGGAAAAGACGAAGACGGATAATATCATCAGATACTCCATTCATCTTTACGGTGCTGCAAAGCTCCAGAAATTGCGCCAGATGCGCATTAGGATCCTCTATAGCGTGTCCTCCATACTGGTTCTGCTGGACCATCGTGATCAAACCAGTCTTCAGCTCAAAATTATTGGCATTAATACGTGGAGGTTCCTGGTAAATATACCGAGGAACGAACATCTCTGCAATCGGAGGCTGATTCTGAGCTTCTTTAGCAGCTTGAGCGTCCAACAGCTGTTGCAGCTGCTCCTGGAGAGCACGAATTTGTTCATCGGTAGCCATCGTAAGCAGTGCCTAAAAAAATGAGAATTAAAAATAAAAAAAAATAAAAATAAAAGCCTGAAGTACTACTACGTCCTATCAGAGATATTAAAGAAACTTCTAATCAGTCCCCGGCAACGGCGCCAAAAAGTTGATCACTAAATTATTAGCAACAAATTACCGCAACTAACACGGTGCAATTGTAGCACAAACTGGTAACCAAGTATCGTATCCACAGGGACTGACACAACGAAACTACTCTAGCTATCTCCTAAACAGACTAAAACAGTAGACAGGCAAACGAAAGTAGAGATTGATTTACTTAAACTAAAACGCAATTAACGATAAATAAAAGTATGTAGACGAATTCAAATATGAAAGACAACTGATCCTAGGGCAGTAAATTCATTAACTAAATCTATGCAATAAATCTATTAATCCTATGTACCAGTTTAATCCAGCTATGATGAGAGATCACACAACTATTCACAAGCTTCTCTAACGAACACCTATGAAAGTAGATTAATTTACCCCCCTTCACATTCAAGACTCCAATGAATAAATTAACTCCCAAGCGTACACAAAGAATAGCTCCCTATAGCTTCACCTATCGCATTCAAGACTCAAGGCTAACACTATATCATGCATTCCTGAATCGGCTGAACAATTATCGCATTCAAGACTCAAACTGAACAGCTAGACATGTAAATTATTGGCCAAATAATTCACAAGAAATTAAGCACCAGGAATCATGAATCATAAACTGGAAGGCACAAAGGTATTAACAAATAAATCACATAAATTCAATCAACTATTTACAAACCCTAGAATCAGCTAAAGGAAATTAGCCAAACATAGCAAAATAAAACTTAAACATAATTAAAAAGAAAGCAATAATAAAAACTGAATTAAATAAAAATTGAATTAAAAACGATTGTAACGACTTGAATCTTCAATCTTGATCCAAGCCTTTAAAACTGGAAAGCTAAAATATTCTAAAGCTATAAAACTGTAAAATAAATGTTTGGAACTGAAAAACTAAAGCTGGGAACCATGAATAGGTGCAAGGAAGACCTATATATAGTGTCAGGGTAAAACTACAGAGTTTGAGCTCGAAAAGACTTCAAAAAACGAGAAAAAAAACGCGGAAGAAACGAAACACGCGCCCCGTTCGGCGACCCGTTCGGCGATCGCCGTCTGGGTCGCCGAAAATCAGCCTTTTTACTCTAAGATTCGGCGATCGCCAAATTTTCCACCGGAGGCCAAAATTGAAACAGGGAATTCGGCGACCTGGCCGGCGGTCGCCGTTTGGGTCGCCGTTTTGCTTCTTTAAAATGCCAAAATTCGGCGGTCGCCGTTTAGGTCGCCGAATTTTGACTGCTGCGCGCGACGTTTTTGTTTCGGCCATAACTTTCTCGTCCGAACTCCGATTTATGATCCGTTTGCGCTCACGAACTCGAATCGAGACGATCTACAACTTCTATTTCAGCACAGTTCTCCAAATTCGAACTCAATAAACTTGAAAAATCCTTCAAAGTTCGAGTAAGAATCATGTTTCACAAGATAAAGCAATTTAAGCACAAAACAATCATTCAACACTCAATTTCCTATAAAATTAACATCATATGAACATTAAAAACCATGGAAATATGAGTGTTATCACTAGAGTGTCCTTGTCCTATTGCAAGTCAATCTAGAGGTGTTTCTAGTTGAGCCAGGCATTCTGGCTGACTGCCGGATATTTTTGGTATAAAACGACGCACCACATACTACCACCGCCTGCATCAACCGCACTATATAGAGCAGGATTTCTCCAAGCTCTTGCCCATGTACTGCTTGTAACTTGACTTTGCCCATAACGTCATCGGCCAAATAAAGCTCTGGGTCTGCCCAAGTTGTTTGGATTCAGGACTAATGCTTCGGGAACACACATGCACAACTACGTTGCCCAGATACGACCTCACAATTTCACATGTCCAATACATAACTCGATTTTGCCCAAACCAGGAAGGAAAACTTAACTAGATATGATAAAGTAAATAAAGGCAAATGAAAAGATATAAAATATCATACTTGGATAAATGATATAAGGTCAATATGAAAAACGATCTCTGCCCAAAACCAACTTTGGGCAGAGCAAATAAAAACAAGACAAAACAAACTAAACTAAGCTATGGCTACCCAAACTACTCTAAGGATTACATAGTGATGATTGTAAAGTGTACAAAGTGATAAAGATGATGTAGAGTTGCAGCTCTAAAAAATCGTGTTCTGGGCGTAGAGGTATGCATCCTTATATAGAGAATGGTAGTGGGCCTTGGGCCAGGTCCATGTAGATTAAGGCTTCTGGGCGCAACAACTAGGGTTTTTGGGCACAACGGCTAGGGTTTCTGGGCGCAACTAAATTGCTGAGATTTCTTTCCATATGTGCTTAGCCCAATCAGATATGCATCCCATACTATGACAAGTAAATCACACGGATCTCTCTATAAAAGGTAAGTCAATATCCGCATTCTTCTTTCCTTATGTTGATGGGTGCGCGCTTTGCCCTTGTACTCCAGGTTTTGCCCCAAAGTCAGCATCGTATTTCTGCTCAATTTTTGCTCGACCTCTGACTTGCGGCTTTGCCCTTGAATACCAATTTTTTTTCTGCTTTGCCTTTGAACACTAACTTTTGGCTTAAAGTCTGCATCAAGTCTCTGCTCAGTTCCTGCTTAAAGTTTGGCTGGTCCCTTTGCCCTGGGTTCTACATGGTACTTGGTCTGGACAAAGGAGTACGACTGTTGTGCCCATGAAATGATCTCAAATCTTTGCCTATTTTGCGGAATGCAGCATGCTTTGCCCAAGAACCCGTCCACATGTCCTATTGCCCAAAATGTGTCCTTCCAAACAAAAAACACACGAAAACAAGACTCGATCTATACCTAAACGACACACAAAAAGAGCACAAAAAATGGGCTCGTCAGATATGATAGCATCTTGGGGAAGATGATTTGAAACTCACGAGTTAATTAAGTGGAGTACAATTGATGGAGAGCAAATGAGTGGGACATCTACCTACCATAATACCGCTCAAACTTGGAAGCTTGGAAGGTGTCTTGGGCAGGAAGGAAGTTGACTGAAGTCAAGACAAAAGACTGAAGGAAAAAAGAAGAAAGGAGTTATCATGGGCAAGATGGTGACATGGCAAAATCTTACCCAATCGCGGACATGAATAAGAAAGATCAGCAAGAATCTATTCTAGATAAGGAAAGAATTTGGGCAGGATAACAGAGGCATATATGAAAAAAATATGAGTGATACTGGGCGAGATAACACTGACTACTCTATAAGGAAAGTTATCAAACCCTAGCAGCCAGCCCACGACTTGGAGCCTACTCCAGCCCTCTCCTATAAATACCTAATGCATGTGCACGACTAAGGAGCATTTTTTACACATCTTTGCAGCCATAATCAACCCCTACACATAGCAACTTTAGTTTTAACTTTTATTTTCCGTTAAGTCCCTTCGGGGCTAGTACTTTAGTTTTTCATGTTATTTTCCGGCGACGTTGGAGTCGACCGTGCACTCTTTTCCATTTAATCGTAAGTTTTTTTTAATTTAATTATGTCTTCAATTATTATTTTCGTTTTTGTTCTTTATTTTATGTATAGCTAAGTTTTATAATCTAGGTTGGGCATGATGACATAAATATAAACTCTTAAAATTGTGAGGCTGTTTTGGGCGTGGGGATCTGCATATGTGTGTTCTCGAAGTGTTTGACTTGATTCTAAAAAGGTCTAATTTGTTTCGATTAATTAATAGGCCGTTAATTAATTGAGTAGACTTATATCACCAATAAATCGAGGTTAGAGGGTGTGCATAATCACTTTGCTTCTCGAGAGTATCGTGGGCACGGGAGATTGAAGTAAACTGCGGTCTGCTTGTGTCAATACCAGGTCTGTCTAGAGCTCAATGCTGCTTGGATGATTGCACTTACTGAGGAGTCCTTGTGAGTGGTTGGTCAAGTAAGTTAGCTTGCATAGGGTGTCCCTTGCATGTCTTTAAATAGTAAGGACAGATTGAATCAAGAATGGAAGTGCATGTGACAAGTGACAAAGGGGCACATGGCATTAGTGGTTTATAACTGGTAGACACGCATTGTAGTGAGTATCTTGACCAAGGACTGATCGAGGTAGATTACCTTTTTATACTAATCACTTTCTTATTTAATATTTCAGTTTACTTTTCTCTGTTGTCCTCTTGACCAAGTTACTGTCCCTTGAGACCAAGTCTCTCGAGACTAGGATGACAAATCCACCATTTTACCTTTTTCTTTGGTTACCGTGACAAAGAGACAAGCTACACCAACTCCTACTGGGATTGACCATATACCTCTGCTGGCTACGCCCGTCGTGGGCAATAGGAAATTATAAAATTATTTGTGTGAAGAGTCCAAACGACGCTTTCGTCAGCTGCCCTATGGGTGGACTGTGCCTATAAATAAGACAACCCACCATGCATCATTCTACACTTGCAAATTAATTTTATGCACACAAACATCTCATACGCACTCTTTGCATTTCACAGTTGAGTTCTGTTCTCGCCTCGTTCTAGTTCACTGGAGCTCGTTGGTTTGTGGTGCTGCTACCCACGAGACGAAGTTGTTTTATCTTTGGAGACGACATGCCAAACCTTGAGCACTACCAGCGTGTATCTAGTCTTGCAGATAGAGGATTATCCTCGACTCGGCTCTATTGTTCTATGGGTTCTTATTCTTGTAATTTTAATTCAATTTTGTTCTTAGTAATCTGATTTTCTATATTTTCCATTTCATTTGTAATACACCCAAGCAAGCTATCTATTTCCAACAACCGAGGACGTTGGTCATTGGTGGAAGTTTTACAAGAATGGAATGACTGAAGTTCCACGCTCATACCGTAATCAAAAGCAAACGGAGTTCTTGGACCTCAAACAAGAAACCATGTCAATCATGGATTACGAAAGAAGATTCAACCAACTGGCACGCTATGCTACTCGTGATTACTGAAGATCAGAAGGTTGATCGGTTCTTAAAAGGACTTCGACTTGTATTCTTGCAAGGCAAGAGATTGTGGATTATGGGTTGGCAATATGACGTGCTCATGAAGTGGAAATTGGCAATACGGTTATGGGTTAAATATGACCCACTATCCATTTTGGGTCATCCTATTTAACTCTTGAAAAATTGTGGGCCCTTCCGCTTTTATTCAATTTACACTTCCTTCTTAATCCCCATGCCGAAAAGAAGTGAGTCATGTTTAGTGGGACGGCGGGAGTATAATTTAGATAAATATTTTTTTTTCGTTATTTATGAGCACATTATACATAACACTATTATATATAACATAGTTTTAGAAGGCATAGATAACGGAGCAACTCCGTTATGTATGAGTGAATTTCTAATAGTGATATGGAGTAAACTTACCAAAAATGGAATGAGTCTATTTTTTATGAATAGATCAAAATGAAAAAAATTGGTCATGAATTAATAGACGGAGAGAGTATAATTTTATGCTGAAACAAGTATCATATATCTAACGCATGGTTTTTGTAATATCACCGGAAGCTAGAGAAATGATGATTAGTAACTAAACAATTATGTAAACAGTACGCACTTCGTTTAATTAAGATTCAATGAAAGTATTGCCGTGGTGTGTGGTCTCCATTTCCGAGCGATTTAAACCATCTGTACACTATGAGGTTGCCAAAACTTTGAGAGAAACTATGCAATCTGCAAAACATTTCTCTCAATATAGTTACCAAAGATATAAAGTCTACTGCGTGTTGGCTTCATCAATGTTGGTATCTTCTAAGATTTTACACTCCATTGCAGCAGAATTGGACGCATCTGGAGCCGGTTGAAATGATAATTCTTCCTTCTTACTAGCCTGCAGCCCTGTGTACCTTGCCAGATCTATCCATTGCTGCAGCGATCATACAAAATTAACTTGATCAAATGTATTAAGAGCTGAACATATCTAGCATGCTTTTACATTCGGTGAAAACTTATTTTATCAAATACTTTTCAAAAACTTATAAACTCTTAAATAACTAAATTGTTTTAAAGAGCTTATAAGCTCAACTAAACACCCTTGAAAATTAAAACTCTCTCCAAAACCGCATCTCAAAAATAGCTTCCAAGAAGGGGAAAAAAATAAAATCAGCAGCATTATCTCAATCAAACAAACCGAAATCCTAGCACCAAAGGATCCTACACACTGCTTAATCTAATTAAAAGACAAATTAAGCTGAAATCCATGCATATATATAAGTTAATGGAGAGGTGAATGTTGTTCCTAACCTGCGTTCCCCAGTAGGAGTTTAATGTTCGAGCCACAAATGAGATCACGTTTACAAGCAATGGCTGGTCAGAGAACTCGTCCGAAACACGATGCTCCACTATTCCTGCAATAAACTGTACAAAAACAATTTAATTAGTTAAAGAGGTATTAAGTTAACTTATAATTTAAAAATTTATTAATTAAAATAGGCATTTTATATTCAATGAATTTCACGAGAAAAGTTAGAAATAAAATTCATTTTGATTTTATTTTCAATAGAAAGTAAATAAGTAATAAATTTATATTTTACTAAGTTATTCTAATGTTGTTTTTGTAATTTTAGGAGATTAATTATTAATTTATGATGTTGATCAGAACATAAAATAATACTCTCTCTGTCCTAGAAAAAATAGTCTTAATTTTTTTCTTTTGAAGTGTCGGTAAAAACTGGTACTCCCTCTGTCAATCAAGAATGTACTTCCTTCATCCCATTATTGTTGTCCCAAAACTTTTGAGCACGATAATTAAGAAAAAGTGTAAAGTGATAAAAAGTGGTAGGACCAACATTTTTTGAAGGATTATTTATTACCTTATATGGAAATGAGACAACAATAGTGGGATGACCCAAATAGAAAAGTGGAACAACAATAGTGGGATGAAGGGAATAACATTTTTGGTAGACACGAATTTAAAAAAAATAATTAGTAGATGTGTGTTAAAGTAGAAATGAGTGTTTGTAGTTGAATTGAGTAAAAGGAGAAAGTTGGGTAATTGTGCTACATTCTTGGTGAACGGATAGAGTATATTAACTTATTTACATATTCTACCGGATGATATGCTCATTTTTCACTTAGAATACAATTAATTATCATTATTAATATTATCTTCGCTCACAATATACTCAATCATTGTTATTAAAATATGTGTCACTCTTTTTAGGATTATTTTTCAGGATGGAAGGAGTATAAACAATCTTTTGAGAAATTATTGTGTTACAATATCAAAATTATTAATCTACATATTCGGGCAAGTAGAAATGGAAGAAAATTAAAGTTAAAAGGGAATTGTAGTGTACCTGATATCGCAGATTCGCTGATGTTCCAAGAAAAGTGCAATAGACGAGCGCTGATTTGAGTATAGGCGAGCGTTTGTTCCCTTCCATCCCAGCAAGGGTGGGATTGAGAAGCTTCCGAAGCGCGTAGAGAATGTTGGACGAGGCGACAGCGCCAATGCTGGAAACAAATCCGACAGCAGCCAGCTTGAGGCCGCCAAACACTACGGATGCAATCCTATGATTGAAGTTCCAGTTCCTTCCAACTGGATTTTTCTGGAAGGCGTTGTCGGGGATGGAGCCCAGGAGGGTTTCTAAGCTGTCGGGGATGCTGTCGGCCACGGGGAGGAACGACAGCGTGGGCGCCGGGAGCCACACCGTGAAGAAATCCACTACGATTCCCCTTAGCGTATCGGTCACAACGTAGTCCAGCTCTTCCATGAATTTGTCTTTGCGCTTTTGGTATTGAGCTATCAGGGTTGTGCTGATTGATATGGATTCTTCTATGGCCAACCTGTGTAGAAATTTCGGATCTGCCAGTAATCTTTCTCTGAAACCCTGTTCATAAACATTAATTAATTTGAGTTAAATTGTGGCTAGGCAAAATATAGTGATGAATTCTAAACCATCCTTGACAAAAATGGAGTTGAAGAGAACGAGGTGCGTTACCTGGAAGCGGTGTGTGAGTTCGGAGATGAGAGGATATCTCTCTAGATCGAAGAAATTCTGCAGTACTTCAGGGGACACTAGACCACGATCCAGTCCATTTTGAAGGTCCTGATTAATGATCACAATTTGGATTAATATAATTAGCTGGTGTAATTATATTACATATAATCGAGGTCTTAAATATTTCTAAAATATTTACTAATTTTTATTTTTGACACGTATGGTACGGTTTATAAATTGTGATAATAAATTAAGGATTGGTTGAGAAATTAAAGAGAGCGAGTGACCTGAGGCAAGGCTTCTCTCCTGGTTCCAGCAGCATTCATGACTCGAGCAATCTCAGCACGATCGAAGCAGTTTCTACTGCACGGCCTCGCAGCCGAATACCACAAGAAATCCGCAACAGGGACTTCGCCCTCCCTCCTAATATACTGCCGCTCCGGGTCAAGCAATATCACCACTTGATTTTTCTTCTGCATCTTTCTCGAGATTCTTGCCGGCAGACCCGTCCCTCTCGACCCGTACGCCACGTGCCCAGCGCCCGTCACCACCACCAGCATGCCGTTGCTCCCACCTTCTGCCACGGCCTGTAAGATGGTCTGAGACATGGAGTAGTCCTCCACCACTCTCGCTTGTATGGAGAGGTACGAGCTCGGCTCGTACGGCGCTGGCGGGCTCGAGAAATTTATATCAAGAGACGACGACGATGATGAAGTGCGCCTTGAGATGGAAGGGAAGCCTGTGATGAAGCCCGACCCAGCAGGCGGAGCATACTTCTTACGATCACCTTTCGACAGCCCTCCAACTCCTTCACTTTGAATTGTTCGTAGGATCTATAAGACAACCACTTAATGTTATTATAAAGATCAAACATAGTCACAAACATCAAAAAAATAAAATTTAAAATAGTAATTATTTTTTGGTTTAAAGTATTATTTGCCATAACTCACAGTCACGGGAATTATGTGAGCTAGCCTTAATTAATCCACAATTAAAATTTTGTGGTTAGTAAATTATAGGCAAAATAAGGTCAATTCATGATTAATAAGTTCTATGATTTTTAATTATGGTTGATTAGTATAATTATAAGGATAAACTATAACAGTAACTATTTTTATCGTTCTTACAATAGCAAAATGTATATTTTATTAATTGACTTTGATAACTCTTTAAAATAAGCTTAGCCAAATACCTTCTTAATAGATTAGTCATATACAAATATCATCACTACAAGAAAACATGCCAGACACCGACAGAATTTCTCCTTACCGACGAAATATTTGATTTTACCGACGAAATCAATAATATATGGTTTCCCCTTTTTCTCCTGCGGTGACTCGATGTTACAATACCCTAAGTAGAACTCATCCCTCAAAAGCTAGGCTATTAAGGAGAGAATACCTAACACTACAAAAACACGCAATTACCGGCGGCAAATGCCGTTGGTAATCGGAGGACGGCGGTTAGTAATCGCCTTGCAGGCGGCGTTACCGACGGCGAGCCGCCGCTGGCAAAAACCTCGACGGTAAAAACCTCGACGGCTAGCCACCGCCGGCAATTAACGGCGGTGCCGCCGCCGCCATTTGTCGTCGTTGAACGGCATCGCCGTCCGGTGAACATTACCGACGGCGGCATTGAATTAGCGGCGGCTGTTGCCGGCAGTAATTATTTTATTTTTTATTTTATTGTATATCCACAATTTATTTTCGTATTTATACAGTATTGGATAAGTTAGACGAACTTCCCAGTCGGTCACCCATCTTACTTGTGCTCTGAGTCAAGCACGCTTA
Organism: Salvia miltiorrhiza; assembly: GCF_028751815.1. Classification (NCBI taxonomy): domain Eukaryota; kingdom Viridiplantae; phylum Streptophyta; class Magnoliopsida; order Lamiales; family Lamiaceae; genus Salvia; species Salvia miltiorrhiza. The sequence continues at coordinate 27,330,168 of NC_080390.1, forward strand.
ACCTTGAAGTTTTTTTTCGAGTGGTCACCAGTACAGAATACTCGTATTATTGATATATCTAGTACCTATTAATTCATTTAAAGGCTATATACAATATCATATATTCATAACTCATAAGTTGTTATAAACCACAACAATCAGCCTATACTTAATAGACGTGAAACGAATCATGACACTCAAACATCAACTTATTAATTGAAGGAAAAGCATCTTTATCATTTAAGATATTAGAGTTCTATATATATGTTTTTTCAAGTTCAAATCTTACCACTCCTCCTCTCTAAGAAATAAAATAAAATAAGTCCAATGGGTATTATGCTAGATAACCATGTAGTTTTAATATTCTTGTGATGGAGAGAATTCACAAAAAAAGAAAGAAAGATATAAACCTAGCTACCTGAAGTGGAAGGCCGCATGCAATAAGTCGAACTCCATTATCGCGGCAGTAAGTGAGTAGAGGCTCGTATTCTTGCCACCGCTGCGACGGCCAATGTGTTAGTAAAGACTTTAGGGCCTCTGCATTGCTCCTGCCAAAAGCTACCTCTTTTTCAGACACTACCACAATGCCCAGCTTCCACAAATACTGATTAATTTTCATGCCACAAACGGTTGTCTATCACTGTTTTTGTTGTAGTAGCTACTTAATTTAAAGACCGAATATTAGTAAGTACGTATGAGACTATTGCAGGGAACAAAAGTGCAATTGTGAATAAATACATCAAAATATCCATTTGTTAACTTATGATAAAGATAAAAGATAGCCATCAAATTAAAAAAAAATGACAAAAAGAAAGAGTTAATTATATATAGGCCATTCTATTCCATGTCACTCGGTAAAAATAAATTCTTGCTATATATATAGATAAACATATGAAAATAGTAATCTATGTTATTATTTTGCCCTTACTATTTACATGAATTTTTCATGTAAAGAATCATATAACATCGTAAATGACATTGTTACACAAAATTGTAAATTCGTAAATATTTTAAATAACATTGTTACACAAATTATGTAATAGAATAAATGCATGTAGATTGTTGTAATTCATACATGCATGAATTTATTTATGTAATCATCGAATTTGTTGTGTAATTAAGGGTGTTAATATATATCATTTTAACACAAAAAAATGAGTATTATTTTCATGTTTTGGCTATGATTTCTTAATTATACTATATATCATAGGCTATTATAAGGTGTTGCATGCCTCTAAAAAGATAGTCATTAGTATTATGTTGTAGTCTAATGGATAAGAGTCTAAAAAGATAGTCATTTTTTGGCTTAAAATGCTGCTTTATCCTTACTTTACGTGGATTAATTAACCTATTCATGAGTAAAAGGCTTCTAATTTGAATATCAGGCAAAATACAATCAATTCATGATTAAGAAGCTTTGTGGTTGTGAATTGTAGGCTAAATTTGATCAATTCATAATTAAAGAGCTTCGTGATTATAAAATTATAGGTAAAATATGATGAATTGACGATTAAAGCATGAATTTATTGATGATGAAAAGGCAAGAGAAATGAAACCTTGGATCCATATAGCGATTAAGGTGGTCCTGCAAATCAGAAGGAATAGCCTCCAATGCCAAAGACATGGGCCTCTCAACTTGAAGGCATCTCTTCCTCAAGCTCTTGACGATCTCCAGCTCCACCTCTTTATCGTCTCGCGTAGGGACTTGCTCCGCCTCGCCCAAATACACGATCCGCGCCTTCATCATCTTCTCCCACGCCTTTCTCTTGTCCTTCCCCAGCGCCAGCGGCTCTCCTATCGCCGTCGCGTCGTAAATCCTCGAGTTTATCACCTCCTCCTTCGCCGGAGCTTCTACCGCCTTGGCCACCGCTGAGTGGAGCGCGTACGCTCCCACGGCCAGCAGGGGAGTGATGAGCACGTCCCGCCGCTTCGCCGCCGGACATGCGTCGTCGGTGGCACGGCGGCAGAGCACCGGAATGCGGACGTGGCGGCGGTGGGTTTTGTTGGGTAGTAAATGGAAGCCCGGAGGTTTGACTGTTAATGCCATTTTTAAGATTGTTTTTGAGGTTGGAGAGAAGACCAATGGGAGAGAAGGGATTGATTTGAGGCTTGGAATAACAAATATTAAAGGAATTTTGAATATTTGAGCAAGATATATGCGAGTAAATTTAGTGGTGGATCTCGGCGGTCTGGTTTAGTGGCGGGAAGAGGTACACCGTTAGCTTGCATTTGGCTTTATATACCAACAAGTTGTGTGTAACACTTACTTTATAGTAGTATATTTGAGGTACACTTCCGTCCACAGCCGCATCTATGTGGCATAAGAGCAAGTATATTGGAGAGTCCCTTGGAGCCTCTATAGAGGTGGCCCCACCTTAGAGTCGACCCTTTTAAACGGGGGCTCTATAAGGTATTTTATAGATTTTAATTGGGTAAATATCATGAAAACCCCCGAATTATACCCAATTTATCAAAAATATCCTGAAACTTTTAAAATGTTCTCTAAACCCTCAAACTATCATATTTATATCAAATATATCTCATATCTATTTTTCGGTCACCAGAAACATGATGTGGCTCACCGGATACCACAATATAATTTATATTCATTTTTTTTTAAAATGACATGCAAAAACGACTTCATTTCGTACCATATCATTTAAACAAATTCACTATAAAATTTAAAATTCACTTTTATCGTGGTTGAAATTCACGCTAATACGATAGAAGTTATTCTTCTATCGTGTTTAGTCCTAATTTTATGTTATTAGCGTGAATTTCAAACACGACAGAAGTGAATTTTAAAGTTTAGAGTGGATTTTTTTTAATGATATGGTACGAAACGACGTCGTTTTTGCCATTGAATTTGAAAAAAATAGAAAATAAATTACATTGTGGCATCCAGCGAGCCACATCACGTTTCTGGTGACCGAAAAATAGATGCGGGATATATTTTATAAAAAACTGATAGTTTGAGGGTTTAGAGAACATTTTAAAATTTTCAGGATATTTTTGATAAAGCGGATATACTTCAGGGGTTTTCATGATATTTACTCATTTTAATTTTATTTTGTAAAAATAATGTATTTTTAAGATTAAAATAAATATTATTAAAAATTAAAATTTAAAATATCATCAAATTTAAATTCAAAAATTATAAAAATTTCATAAACGTGCTTACAAGTTCGAATATTTCTTCGTCAGAATCAACGGTCGGAGCCTCATGACCGGCCTCATGAGTAGAAAAGTTGAAAAAAGATAGTAACATATTTCTATTAAAAAAAATAGGGAAAATGTCACTTTATATCCCATCGTTTTAGCGAATTCTAAAAATTGTCCTAAATTTACGATATTATCAAATTGATACCCAACCTATCACAAAAATTTTGATTGTGTGCCTTAAAAAAAATTCGCCTCTCGAAAATTGATGTGTAATATCAGAGTTCCTATATAGATTGCATGCGTGTACTTATTAATCTACATGAATCATCGGTTATATTATATTTTAAAATAAAAAAACACAACTCCGCCTTTCTTTTCGTCGCGTGACGAAGATGGCGACATCGCCTACAACGAGGTCGTCTTCTTCCTCTCCTTCACCTGAGAGAACGAGATCGCCGACAGAACCTCTCCTTGTTGCTCGTTCTCCCTTCGCTCTTGCTCCGGTGCAGAAAATCCTTGAGAAATATCTACTTTTTTTAGTGCCTTCACGACACTGAGCAGGACAACGTCGTCTCAGCCGACTCATTGATCTCCTTCGCCTCCCTCACCCTGTCTCCGGCACCGGCGCTAGCGTTGAAGCCGCCTTGCCACTCATACTCCTCTGTAGTGTATAGAGGTGACATGGATCTAGCTTTCCAGTGTGAGTATTTCGGACCTCTGCCTCTCGCACTTGCACTTGGGGATTCGCCAGCGCACAGATCCAAAAATGGTGCAGCGCAACTCCTCCACGGCCTCTGCAGATGCGATGACTACTTCATCGGTCAGATCTGTCGTTGAGAAGACCTCGTCCACCGACATCATCGAGCCGTTGCTCAAATCGGTGGGAGAAAACCTAGACGAAACTCAAACTCGAACAAGCCGAAAATCCGACGCGAGAAACACAGGTCTGTCGTAATCTGGCGGGAGAGGTTAGAGATAGATAGGAAGTAGAGGGGGATATTGAGAGAGTGTGGTGGTGTTGGTGGTTCACCGCGACGCCCTTAGCCGGGGAATGAGGCATGATGGAGAAGAAAACATAAATACCAAATTATTGTAGTATTTTTTTTATTTTTTAACGTCCACATAGGCAAGCCATGTAGGAACTCCTGCATTCCATGACAATTTTCAGCAGTCGAATTTTTTTACAGGAGACAATCAAAATGTGATAGGTTAGATATCAATTTGATAATATCATAAAGTTAGGATATTTTTTAGAATTCGCTAAAACGATGGGTGTTAGGTCCCGGGGGGTCTCGAATAGGTGTATGGGGGGGAATACACCTATGGGCTATTTTCACAAAAATCCTCAATCAGAGGGATCTCAAGATAAAGATCTAAACGAAACTTTACACGCAAACAAAGACACCTGTTGACTGAAAACAGTTTTGACCAAACATGGTTGACGACTGATACTGAATGCTCTTCAGTAAGGAGTTATCAGTTAAGCTACTGTAACTTAACTGATGCACTTATGAGCTTTAGTCGAGTTTGCTAAAACAGAGATGATAACACTCTTCCTGACTATCAAAAGATAGATCAGTCAGACTGATATCATACGCAGCGGAAATTAAACTTAGTTTCGCAATAGTCTCGGTAGAGCACGTTGTTGGTCTTAGGTTTCTCTTTGCCGTTATCAGTATTCAGTTTATCAATTGAAACAACACAAGTAGGAATATAAAACTGAAAGCGATAAACAACACAGAGACTTTTACGTGGTTCGGGGGCACACAACCGTACCACTGAAGAAAACCCTTCTTCAGTATCCACGCTTCACTCGTGTCGGATTTCTCTTGCTTAGCACAACCCGCACTAAGACTCTCAGAGACAGAAAACCCTTCTGACCTCCGAATCACTCAAAACACTCAAATCTTTCTTTGGGAAGGAGGTTTGAACGAGTGCCAACTATACTGCAAAGAACAAGTTCTTTGTAGCAAGTTTGACCTTGGCTTCTGTGTAAACAGAGGTTTGCCTAAGGTCTAAGAGAATGTATGTAATCTGCTGAAATAGAAATTTTATTAAAAGGAAAAAAAGAAAGACAAGAGTCAAAACAAAAGCAGGCGTAAACACCCGCGAGAAACCACGGGTAAACGAAAAAACAAACAAACCAAACTAAGAGAAAATATTTAGAGATTCATCCTCATCCAAAGAGTCGTCGTCGTCCAACATATCTCCCCATCTTTTAGAAACCACCGCCGACATAGCTCGAGCGGCGTCGGAAGAAGAATGAATCACAAAATTTTGTAGAATCGCACCTCCATCCTGAGCCTGCTGTACTTTATTCAAGAATTCCACCGGCGATGAAGAGACAATATCTGCTCATGTGCCCTGCAAAACGGCGCCATCCGCACGACTCTTACTCATCTCCATACCATTCTTGATTATACGCCGGAGCCGGTGCTTTATAGAGGAATCGGAAACCCTCCCCTTCTTGGTAGTACCCTTTGGACGCCCACGGCCGCGAGGTATGGGAGAATCCTCCATCATCGCCGTTCCTGGCTAGTCCATCAAAGCTAGATCAACCGTCGGAAGAAGTTTCCCATCCGAGGGCTCATGCTGATTCGGACCAAGAGAAGACCCAGGTTGGGCCTCAGGTAGGACCTGATGGTAGGGGTGAGCATTCGGTTATATGGTTCGGTTTTTGCTAAAACCAAACCAAACCATATTTTCGTTCGGTTTAAAAAAAAACCGAACCGAACCGAATTAACCGAACAAACCGAACCAAATTAACCGAAATTTTTATAATTAAAACCGAACCGAACCGAAAAATCGAATTAATCCGAAGAAAACCGAAATTTTCGAAAAAAAAAACCGAAAAAACCGAAATTTTCGGAAAAAAACCGAAAATTCCAAAAAAAAACTATTAAATTAAAAAAATATTAGAAGTTAGATATTATAAAATTATAATTAAAACATTATATATATATATATATATATTTATATATATATTATAAATATAATTCGGTTTTTCGGTTTTGTTCGGTTTTAAAAAATCCGAACCGAACCGAAAAATCAAAATTTTATGGAAAAAAAAACCGAACTGAACCGAAAAACCGAAAAAACCGAACCATATTTTAAAATTTCGGTTTGGATCGGTTCGGTTATTCGGTTTCGGATTTTTTGCTCACCCCTACCTGATGGAGAATCACCGCAGAAGAGGGAGATGGTTGCCGAGGTGAAAGGGACTCCGAGGAGTGAGCATGATCCTCAAACGGCCCCTTAGGCAAAGGCTGCGTGTCATGTCGCTCTGGAACAATATTCGGGTCATTGACCAGAGAATCAGCAATATTCAAATCATCCAAAACCGCAAAAGGATTTGAATGAGTGTCCCTCTGCGGCAAAAGAGAAACACGAGCATCCTTATCATGAGGGGCGTGAGTGTCCCCTTCCTTCTGCTTATGTTGCCCAACCTGTCTCCAATCTGATTTTTCCACTGGGTCCGGTCCCGCGTTAGCTTTGTTAGAATCAGACCACCTGCAATTGTTAGTAGCATGTCCAACCACATTGCAAGTATGACAAAAGTGAGGGAGATCCTCGTAACCAAATTCAAGCTCAAAAACACGATCACCACATCTCACATCCATAAAATCCGGAATGGCACCAGAAACATCCATCTCAACCAAAACTCTAGCAAAATGACCAACGGAGGCATGCGCAGATAAACCATCGACAATAATAGGAGCACCAACTTGCCTAGCAATGCCGGAGAGCACTTCCGGGTGCCAATATTCATGGGGGAGATTGAATATACGAATCCAAACCTGGGAAAGGGAGGAAGTGGCCTTGTATGGATCAAAATTAGGGACCCAAGCCTGCAAGTGGAGAATACCTGTTCGTAATTTCCACGTTGCTTTAGCAAAAGCAATCGCTAAATCCTCCGACGAAGAGAATTTGAAGGTGAAGTACCCCTTCCCGAGGGGGATGATCTGCCAAGTCAAGTTCAGCCGCCAAACAAGGTTGAGCTCATCATGAAGATCAGCGGCGAATCTAGGATGATCCCCTTTGCGAAGTATAATCCTCCCATGAAGCGCGTGATTGAACCGTCGCACCTGCCGTTGATGAAAAGCTTCAGACAGAACAAGGCAAGGTTTGTCATTAAAGATCGTTGGTTTGAGAACAGTAAAATCGTGAGCTGGAACATCTGCCGGGCGGCCAGCCTTAGTCTTGACAGTATCAGCGAAGGACTGTTTAACATTAGGATGTTTCGGTGGGGCCGAAGACTCCGGGAAAAGCACCCCGGCTTTGTTGAGTCTTGACTTCTCCAAGATTCTCGACGAAACGGTTGTAACCGGCACATGATCGGTCCGATGTCCAGTCAACACCCTCTGGGAGGACTCGGTGAGAGCCCTAATCGCACTAGAGTTGGCAGCAGACGAAACAATTGGTGCATCTACGGAACTAAAAATCTCGGCTTGTGCATCAAGAACCCTAGCAGCGCTAGGATTTGCAGAAGTCGAAGATGGCAGCTGCTGTAAATCAGCAGCGGAAACCTTCGAGTGAAGGGCGACAGTCGGAAGAGCCCCAGCCTCCTAGTGTTGAAACGGTGGGGAGAATTCTGCAGAAACCCTAGTTTCAAGCGACGGCGGCGCTGAATCAGGTGGCGCAGACAAAGCCGTTTCCGGAAAGAGAATGTCGTCGACTATGAGAGAGCCGGTGATGGAGTCAGCGGCCATAGTGGACGCCAACAGACGGAGACTCGACATTTGAGAGTGATGACCTGAACTCGTTGGCGCAGAGGTAGAATTTGGCGTGAAGTTTGTTGAGACAATCGGTAGGTTAAGTCTTGATTTATCATGGGGGGCGGCGGAACCGCCGGCAGGGATCTCTCCGTCGTGATCATGGCGGAAGGGTTTCGCTAGGGTTACATTTCATCCCAAATCCGTTCGACGAAGTAGTCTCATTACGTGGTTCGGAAAAACCCTTTTCTACATCCACGGTTGGTTGATCAGACCAACAATCCACTCCGCAAGTGCTTAACAGGTGCACTGCAAACCGAACCGTGTGCTTGCCGGGTGCACACAACCGTACCACTGAAGAAAACCCTTCTTCAGTACCCACGCTTCACTCGCGTCGGATTTCTCTTGCTTAGCACAACCCATGCTAAGACTCTCAGAGACAGAAAACTCTTCTGACCTCCGAATCACTCAAAACACTCTTATGGGGGGAGGTTTGAACGAGTGCCAACTATACTTACAAAGAACAAGTTCTTTGAAGCAAGTTTGACCTTTAGCTTCTGGGTAAACAGATGTTTGCCTAAGGTCTAAGAGAATATATGTAATCAGCAGTGACTGATTTTGGCTTTGGAATTCTCTTCTTCGATTCAAGCCTTGGGGATGTTAAGCTTTAGGCTGAGTAGCAATTTCGGCAGAGCTTCGGCTTATGTCGTTGAATCGGTGAAGATTGAAGTTGATCCTCGAGCGCTATTTGTAGGAGAACTCTTGAATAGATCCGTTGGCGTAGAGCGTCTTCAAGATTTCTTCCGTTGGAGAGCAATTCGAATTTGGGCTGAGGCTTCAATCTTCGAGGTTCCTTGTCTGGTCGAAACGGCTCTCTTGAGGGACAGAAGATGTGACGTCTCTGATAAAGTAACCACCAAATAGGAATGACCTCTGCAGAGATAAGATCCTGAGATCTCTGCATTTAATGCGGTTGTACTCTTGTGAGTACGTGGCTTCCTTAGAACGTTGGAAGATCACTCCGAGGAAGAATGATCAACTGATACTTGACTTTAGTATCAGTCTGTGGCACGCATTAAGTAATCAGTTCCAAACTGATTCTTCAACTGATACTTCAGTTGGTATCTTCAGTCTTCAGTCCTTCGTTCTTCAGTCTTCAGTCTTCCGAACCGCATACTAAACTAGAAACGAACTCTAACACTTGAGTTCAAAAATTGTTCTAGTCTATTACAATTAAGACCTATGAATTTTGGTATCATCAAAACAAGGATTAGGATATTCCACAAGATTCCCAACAATGGGGACATAAAGTGATATTTTTCCAAAAAGATGAAGTAGGAGAAGAGAATAGAATGAATTTAATATGAAAATTTAATGAAGTGAGTAGATATTTATAGAAGAATTTTAGAAAAAAAAAATGAGAGTGTCGTTGAACAAATAGCTGATTTTTTTTTTAAAAAAAATGGCTAAACAGATGGTTAAATTTTAAATTTTAAATTGACTTTTTTCAATGATGTGTGCATACGCGCCTTTCCCATCCTCTCTCGTGCTCGGCTCCATCCATCGAGCTTGGGGCTCGGCAATGGGGCAGGGCTCACCGAGGGCCAACTTGAGCCTCTCGGTCAAGCCCCACTGTAGCTACTATAATAAGATAAAATATTTAATATGATATTTGTAATCGTCCTAAAAAAACCTACTAGAACACCACCGGCCCCCGATTCCTATCCCATGCCCTCATTGCTTTTTCTTTCTTCTCCATCTCTTTCAACCCTCTCTCCCCCCACCCCCTCTCACAATCATCTTCATGGACTCTACTTTGAAGCTATGATGCACGGATTCTTCAAAAAATAGCACAATGCAGTATCGGATACGTGCAGGGTGCGGGTGCGATTCGCGTGGGATTCGCACGGGATTTGCCAGGTAGCGAATCCTCCAAAAAAAAAAAAAAGGGATTCGCGAATCGGGTGCGCGCACCCACGAATAGGGTGCGTTTTGGGCTCTTTTGCAATTTTTTCAATTATTTTTGGGCTCTTTTGTAATTTTTGAGTTATATTTGTCTGCAATTTGAAACTTTTACATGCAATTTATTGAAATTTTTACTTTGACTTATATTTGCAATGTAATTTTTTTTTTCATTATTTTTGGGCTCTTTTGCAATTATTGAAACTTTTACTTTGACTTATATTTGCAATGTAATATTTAATTTATAAATGTTCTTTCGTTTTTCAATTTGATTGGTCAAATATAATAAAAATATATAAATATAACAGACGTATCATTCACAAATCGCACCCTATAATTTTTGAAAATCCGTATCCCCGCCCCCTCGCACCTGCGCAACATAGCTTTGAAGACATCTTCATCGCGGCCTCTCTCTTCTCCATCACCTTCACCGCCACCGGCTCTCTTCCCATTTGGAAAATGAGTCTCCACCGCCGCTCCTCTGCCACTCTCTCGCTTACTTTTGCCTTCATTTTCTCGACTTGATGAAAGATGAATATAGTATCTTGATTGTTATTTGCTATCAAGAAAAATCTTATTTAATTTTATCAAAAATCTTATTTGCATTTAAGCAAAGTCTATTCATCTTTTTCTCCAATCCAACCATGGTCGATGAGAGGCCTCATCTCCAATCATTTCACCGCCGGCACACACAAACTACGGAAAGAAAATAGCCATGTATCGCTGTAGAAAACATACATGCTTAGTCACTCTTCCATCTCCTATCATCATCGCTGCCTTTTCCCCATGCATGCCATTCGGTCGATATGAGAAAGAAGAAGACATAGTTAGTGGAGAGAGAGAGACGTAGAGATGGCGGCGGCGAGGCAACGCTGCGATTGGTTGAGGGAACGAGAGAAAATAGTCGAGGTGGCAGCCGTGGAGCTCCTTAATCGTGAATTAGCCTTGTTTTACCTATAATTCACGATGTAAAATGTTTCTGAATTGTGAATACACTTTATTTTACCTACAATTCACAACCAAAAAGTTCTTAGTAGTTACTTGACCTTATTTTACCTTCAATTCACAATCATAAAGCTTCTTCATTTTGCTTACAATTCACAATAAAAAATTCTTAGTAGTTAATTGATCTTATTTTACCTTATGTTCACAATCACAAAGCCTTTTAATCATAAATTAAGACTAGTTCACATGGATCAAGGGCAAAAAAATACTTCATTCGTTCCATCTTTTAGTATCCAATTTTCATTTTTTGGTTGTCCCACATTTTAGTATTCATTTCTATTTTTAGTAAAAGTAGGTTAGACCCTTGCTCCACTTTAATTATTTTAACACTCACATAAAATGTAGGACCTTTATTCCACTCACAAAACACTCAATCACTTTATTAAAAATCGTATCACTCTCAAATGGATACTAAAAGTTAGGACAGAGATAGAATACTTTATAGCTATTTCGATATATTAACTCTATAATTCATACCTTACCCTTTCCAATCTTGTAATGAGAATGCTAGTTTAGTAGCTTCTTAATCGTAATTTTTTTTTTTGATAAATTATATAAGTAAATAAATAAATTTTAAAAACCGTACGATGAAGGACTCAAACTCAGGACCTCAATCTTGTGCATTAACCTCCTACCGTAGTTCACATGCATCAAGAGCGAAACAATACTTTAAAGCTATTTCGATATTTTGACTCTATAATTCATACCCTACCCTTTTCCAGCCTTGTAACGAGAATGCTAGTTTAGTAGCTAGCACAATTTCGACTATTCGACGCTTAGTGCGTTCAAATATAAGAATATACATTCGACACAGAAGCAAAAAAAGTACTCCTAACATAAAGTTACATCTCCAATGCTCTGTTTTTCACAACACATTCGAGTAATATAAACACATGATGCACTATGCTGATCTACAAAACCGTCAAAGACTCATCCAAGAATGGTTGCATATCCATTTAGCGCATGATTGGACCTCATTTGAGATGCCAATGTTTCATTGTGGGCAGCTGTTTGACTGATGATTATTAGGTTCCTCCTCTTTCTTACTATGTTCTGCGACTTTTATCTTTATTGGCTTCCCAAGCTTCGACTTATCTTTCGTTTTTGCAATCTCTAGAGCCTTGGCACAAACGGGAAAGCCCTGATCATCCCACGACTCCAAGATCACACCAGATCCAATACAAGTTGACTCCTGGTAGAAGGCAGCAAACTGTCCGGCTGCCAGACCTTGATCGTCTTCGGACAATTTGACAACGCCGATTGCATGGCCATCTCCATCAACTTCTATAGCCAAATCACAACTGTATAGCTTAGGCCCATGCCTAACCTGAAAAGGGGTTGAGATTCAGTGATTACTAAATTAGTCTTAAGGTTAAAAAGAATGCGTATATAGGTAATACCGGCCACAAAAAGAGCCTTCAACAGGATTATATCGTTTTCCCCGCAATAAATTTAGCATCTTACAAGATTTCAATTTGAGCAACTGAATTTAAATAGTGAACTAGCTCCATGCCTTGAGGAGAAACTCATTATTTCAATAACAAAGGTCATGAAAACTCTTTCTCAATATGAAACACTTCAAAAGCATCAAGTATTTCCTGCAAAGAAACTATTCTGTAGATTGTAGTGAAAACACCCTACAACAGCAAGAGAAGCAATAATAACAACAATGATATCAACCAAAAGAACAAAAAGTTATACTTCACCTTTATAATTGAATGAGACTTTGGCTTCCTATGTGAGGGTATTTCAACATAGTTTATAAATACAGACAGAAATAAATACCTTGCACTGAATTTGAGTTATCTGCCTTGGAGGAGAACCACTAAACCATCTCAAGGACCCAACACGAAATTGGCGTCTTCTTTTGTCAACTGAAAAATAGTTTCTTGATACAAATACTACATTATTTTCAACATCTTTTTCCACAACGTACCTGGGTAGCAAGCAATTAAAATGTTCGAGAGTCTTACTAGTATATTCAAAAGGAGAAAGAGTGGCATTTAAGAAATTAAGTGCACTAACTAAAGAAGATTGAAACAACTTAACAAGCATGTACCAGCAGTGAGAACTTAAGGAGATTGCTTACCAAGGTCCACCAGGAAGACGTAACCCTTGACGTTGGCCAATTGTATAGAACCAAAATCCCCGGTGATTCCCGAGGAAATATCCTGTCTCAGCTTCTAGTATCACACCTTCCTCCTCTCCAATGTGTCTAGCAACAAATTCGCTGAACTTGATCTGTAGCCAAGTGCACAGGAATGTTCACAATGCAGAATTTTGAAATACTCAAAAAAGTTCCTAACATATAAGTCTTGTGGCAGGCCAGATGGCCAAAATTTGGAAGAGTTGGTGGTGATTCATAAATGATAAATCTCAAGCAAAAATCAAGTCTTTAGACAACAATCTGAACGCCCATGCATCATCTTCATAGATTTCTGCAATGTCGGTAAAACTACCTTTCCTAGAAAGCATATTCCTTGTGAATCCTTTCTATCTTGGTTGGGTAATCCAAATATTTTGGCAAGCCGACGCACTTCTTCCTAAAGGATCAAAGAAAAGGAGTCAAGTACTATTGCAAAATATAAAGGTGAAGTATAGAGAGAAACTAATCCATGGAACTCTATTTTGGAATCACAGTACAGCTGCTAGAGAAAACAAAATGGTACACACATCTTTTTTTTTTTTTTTTTTTTTAAATGGTACACACGTCTTCATATGGCCACATAAAATTCCAACCTGACCTTTTGGATGCATCCAAGAGGGAAGATAAGTCCTTTAAGCTGTGACTGTAAAAGATGTGAAAGAAAGTATGTTTGATCCTTAACCTGACACATAATGTAGGTATGTTATGAGACTACTGACTACTTAAACACCATTAAGAAACTGACACCAGTAGTTTCAAATCATATTGAACTAAAAGGTAAAATACTTGTGTTACCACTTAATGTACCATATCTTTTGACAATCTCAAAGCAGATGGCTCATCTTTATTAGCACTATCTGGGTGAACAACCATTGCATAATGTCCAGAGGCAATGTAATCAAATGACATACCACTTATGGCATCCACGAATGCACCTACGACCGAACCAATGACCAAACCATTTATTAACTATTTAATAACAAGTGGAAGGAACATGAATAAGGCTGTTTTGAAAACAGACCGAATTTTACTCTTGTATTACAGAGGACATCTGGGTTTGGAGTCCGGCCATATCGATACTCATCTATTATGTAGGACACCTGAAAAAGAAACTTTCATGTATTATTCCCTTTCTCAGGAGCTAGTGGACTATACTCGTACCAAGTAGTACGGATAAAAATAAGGACAAAGCAGGACCCACTGCGGACGGATAGTGGAGATATAGTATCTGGCCTTCTCCAGTGTATACGTATCACATCCCATACATAACACAAACTTAAGAACATAAGGGAAAAGCATATAAACTCAGGAGATTTTCGTCCGCATCTAAGATTCTTCAGTCTCTCAAAATAAATCCCCTATAATATGTGCACATGGTGAAAGATAATTAGCTCAGAAATTAAAAGAAAAGAAAGCACATGTAATTTCTTAAAGTTGCTGGCAGTGATATGAGAAGAGTTAACTATAGAACTAAACAATGAAGCCCATAACTGGGAAAAAAACAACTTCACCATTGCAAGTATGGGATTGACTGACTGATTGGTGGAAATTGGGAGTGGCTTATTGACAGTAACAAGCATATTGATTAGCCTCAAAAAAATCTGAACAAATGGAAAGAAAAACAAAGTATTCACCACATTATTCCAGTATTCATCCGTCAAATGGACAACTTCCAGAGGTACATCAACCTGCAATAAACCACATAAAATTTAGTAATATTATTTTGATTTTAAATGACAACTGGTAGGTAATGATTACAATATACTGGATTTGACAAAGGACCTCTATTTGCATTAAACAAAAAATGTGATGTATCTAGCTATGATTGCGGGGAAGATGATCATATTCATAGAATGCCCACCCAATGCCAGTAGGAATGCATTTGCCACAAGGAAGTGCCAAGAACTGATTTGGGAATCCTTTATTACTTTCATTATCTACTCCAATATACACCATTGTGTGATCTGAAAAATTATTACTGTTCTTAATGCACCTTTATTTTAGTCTTTTGGGATACATGTATATCTCTTTAGTCTTTACAGCAAATATGAAAAAAATGGGTATTAGTTAGCCATTCCAATTGTTGTAATTGTTCAGGGCTAAAATACCAAATATTTGTGAGCTCAAGAAGAGTCAAAAGGTGCAAACTAATAAGAAAGAAGGGAAGGATTATCCACATACTATGGCCAACATATAAATCAAATGTACAGAAACATAACCTGATCACAAACGGCTTTTGCATATCTCAAATCTTCTTCCCATGGGCACTCAGACCAGAAGTTCTCAAAGTCTTCCTAGAATAAAAATAATATCTCACAATAAGTCGAACTTACAATTTCTTTTAGAAGCATGACAAATAGACAATAGTATAATGCATTTACACAAAGGAATTGAAATAGTGAATTTAGTCGCATAGTCTCAATTAACAGAATCCTGCATGGATACACTAGCACAAGCATGACAAACTCATAATAAATAGCCCAAGGTATGGCCTGGTTACAGAAAATCCAAAAACCTTAAGAACCTTATAAGTGTCCCCAAGGGCAATAGAGTGTAGAGATGTAAACCAGAAAAAGAACAGATGGGGGCTTAAATCGTTTTAACTATACATAGGTACAAGCTTGATTGTGAGTTTTAAAGTTATGATCTTGGCTCATATTAAATTGTTAAACTTGCTAGAGGATCAAGCTCTGCTTGTAAATGACTCATTTATCAACTTATATGAACCTAGATCGAGCCATGCTAGTTACG
Organism: Salvia miltiorrhiza; assembly: GCF_028751815.1. Taxonomy (NCBI): domain Eukaryota; kingdom Viridiplantae; phylum Streptophyta; class Magnoliopsida; order Lamiales; family Lamiaceae; genus Salvia; species Salvia miltiorrhiza. The sequence goes on from NC_080390.1 coordinate 27,345,885, forward strand.
CATATAGTTGAGTTTGAGCTGAAGGTTATTATTAAGCATATAACCTGATGGCAATAAGTTTATTAGGCATGTGAAATGGAAAGATAACAAACAAGTTGAGCTGGAGATAAAGTTCAAGATCGCAAACGGGTTTGGAAGCTTATTAACGAACCGAGTTTGAGCTCGAGCACAGTGATAGCCTCATGAACATATAAGCAAGCAAGTTCACGATCAAGCTAGGCTTGATAAAATTTTAAAGTTAGAAAATCTAGTTCCATCAGCTCGTTAAGAATAATGATCAATCCTAAAACAAGATTTTGCTCAAGCCAGGACCAAAATAGCTTTTAGCGGCTTGGCTAATTAGCCATAATTGGATGAAGATATAATTTATAAAAAAATCTAGTGAACAGATGCTAGAGAAAAGATTCTGCCCAGCTTGAAGCATCAATTATGACTTATTTGATTATTTCAATTGATAACTAGGGGCGCAATCAAACCGAGCTGAGCCGAATAATGTCATGCTCAAGCTTGGTTCATTTATTAACGAGCCGAGCCTCTGGCTTTGGTTACCGAATACTTTGAGGTTCAAAAGCTTATTTTAGTTTAATAGAGCTTTCTAGATTTAGATATATGTTCAAAAAATTTCTTCTAAAAATAAATTATTTATCCACAACGACATAATATATTCATTATTTTCTTAGAATAAATAAAGATAATTAGAAACTAATACAATTATAACTAATTATTGCATAGCAATATAATTGTATCTAGTTAATAATTTTATATTTCAAGCTAACTCACTTAATGAGCTTGTCATGAGCTCACGAGCCGAATACTACAATGCACAAGCTTGGTTCATTTACTAAATGAGCTTAAACAAGCTCTTATCAAGCCGAGATCCAAATAGCTCAGCCACCCCTATAGATAACCTACTAACTGCAATGACGTACTATAAATACGACGAAAACCACGGCAAGCCTCAGACATTTCTCAATGAAAAATACGAACCAGAGTTTGAAGAAGGGGAGAAGGAAGGAGCCCTTTACCTGCAATAGATAGAGAAGGATTTATTCAATCACATAGTTTGGGTCCTATTCCATCCCTTCCTAAAGTCAAGAGCCATAACTCAAAGCTCGGTAGAGAGAATAGTCACTCATTACCCCATTCCTCCCTAGAAGATCCTAGGTCTAACCATTCAGAAGAAACAAAGGAATAACAGATTATGAAATCACACAATTGCAGCTCCTTATGGCGTTCTTTATCACCATGCCCTCTACAGACCTGAGCTTAAAATGTCATATTTCCCAATGTCGTATAAATATCATGCAAATATCATGATGTAAAAAAAAAAAATCATGAGAAATACACAAAATTGATGACAAATTAACCCACAACTAACACGAATAACTGACTATTGGATTGAATTAGCGTGGGTATCGTGAATTCGCTAATATAAATAAATATCATAACAAATGGAGGTCACACGAACTTGGAACCAGATCTTGAGGTAGAAGGCGGTGCAGGAATGGCCAGCGGCGTGGAGTAGGCGGAGAGCGACGCTGCTGTCTACGCCGCCGCTGAGGAGAACAGCAACTTTGAGAGGTTTCTTTTCTGGAAATGAACACGATAAGTAGCAGGGTTCAATGGCGGCGGAAGAAACTGATGAAAAAGATAAGGTTCCCGACTCTACGGCGGCGGAGGTAGAACAGAGCGGCCTCAGAGTGGAAAAGAGTGGCAGGGGTTTGGGAGAGGACAGAGAGAGAAAGCGGCGGAGAGTGGGGCAATTACGGCGGAGGAGTTTAGGTGGGAAGTAGAGAGGCAAAGTAGATGCAATCACCGTTGCCCTCAACCACGGCATGGTCGTTCGCTAAACCCCTGTTTTTGGGGCCAAGACTAGATTAAAGATGGACAAAACCAGATTGTATAATACTCCCTCTGTGCCATCATTTTAGTCCCTTATTCCATTTTGAGATGTCCCAAAAAGATAGTCCACTTTTCTAATTAATACTATATAAAAATAATGTTTTTACTAAATTAACTTTATTTAATGCTTCACTTAAATGTGAAAAGTATGTGTGAAAATAATAAATATGGGTATAAAAGATAAAAATATAAAAATTAAATGCATTTTCTTAATATGTGTGAAAAGTGGGAGGGAACTAAAATGGTGGGACGGAGGGAGTACTACGTTTACTCCACGTTCAAATAATTGTTAATGTATTTTTGGGTGAGGGTGGGATTAGGGGTGGAACAGTACGGTATACCTTATTAAATCGACTATACTTTATGTCTTACCTTTATCTTCGGTATGGAGAAAATTCATACATTTATCTTATATTTACCTACGGTATACCTTAATTCGGTATACCTTAAGTACGGTATCGAGAATATACAAAACTTTTACCATACCTTTATTTGGGTATACCTTACCGAATTTCGGTATACCGCACTTTAACGGTATACCAAAATAATCGGTATTACCGAAATCGAAAAAATTCAATACGGTACAAAATTGATAACTTATTTATTTAAAATATATTTAGATAATGAATAATATTTAACAAATGTAATAATGACATAATAATTAAGGTATGAGTAAAATTTTAAAGTAGCCAAAATGAAGCATAAAACATAATTTATGGCCACACATTGAAAAAACACAAATTTTGGCCATTTTTATTGATTTGGATGTTTTTACCCTTAATGAGGCGGACCGGGTAGGATCAGGCACGCGGGTCGCGTGCCGGGTCGGGTTAGGCACTTATGGCACTATTAGTGCCATAAGTGCCAAGATTTTACTTTGGTTTTATTTTGGATTAATAGTGTCATAAGTGCCAACGGAAATCCAAAATAAAACCAAGTAAAATAATCATTTTGGGCACTTATGGCACTAATAGTGCCATAAGTGCCATACGTGCAGCACAAATACAGAAACAACATCATTTAAACCCTAAATGGAACATCTAAACCCTAAATGGAACATCTAAACCTCAAATGGATAATCAAAACCCTAAATGGCCGGAATATCTAAACCCTAGGGGGAAGTGTGCACTTATGGCACTAATAGTGCCATAAGTGCCATACGTGCAGCACACATATCAGATCAGATCTGCCATGGCTGAAATCGAAGGAGGCGGAGATCAGATCTGCCGATGGAGGAGGCGGCGCAACGATCAGATCAGATCCTCCACCGCCACCTCATCAGACCAGATCTGCCGCCGCCGCGCGCTGGAGAGAGAGAGAGGGAGATGAGAAAGAGAGAGGAGAGAGAGAGGGAGATGAGAAAGAGAAAGGAGAGAGCGACAGCCGCTGGAGAGAGAGAGAGGGGGATGATCTCCTCCACCACCACCGCGAGAGCTCCGACGAATTCTCCAAGCTCGGTGCCGCTGCCGCGTAGTCGCTGGAGAGGGAGAGAGAAGGAGATGAGAAAAAGATAGGAGAGAAAGAAAAGGGTAGAATAGTCATGACATACAAAAAATGGCCAAAATTTATGTTTTTTCAAATGGTGGACAAAATTTGATGTTGTATGTTGAATAGGGCCATTCGGCCCTATTGTTTCATTAAAATATATCACAAATAAACAAAAAAGTAATACATTTATTATTAATGATATCAATGTAAATTAACACCCATCAGGTGTAACTTATAACATCTATATAATTTACTATATATTACATGAATGCATACAAGTATGAGAATATAAATATCATCAAATGATATAAGAGTGAATAAAATATAATATAGTATGTAAGTTATATAATTTAACATAGTATAAATTATTTATATTGATATCATAACACAGTATATTATTGATATCATAACACAGTATATTGAGTTATATAATTTAATATAGTATAAATTATTTATATTGATATCATAACACAGTATATTGATATAATTAACTTACATACTATATTATATTTTGAGGCGAAATTTAAAGTGCCCTTTCTCTTATGAATAATTTGAAAAATGCCATCTCTTATTATGTAAAGCACTACATGCCCTAAATAAGTGAAGAACCGAAAATGCCCTTTGAATGTGATAGATGTGCATTGTTTTCCGCAAAAGTTCTTACACATCCATGACAAAAGTTGTTAAAGTGTAAGAATAACATCTATTCATCAATTTAAAGATTAAAATCGGTCAAATAAGTGTTGGAACATGTGAAAGACTGACAGAAAAAATTATATTTATTTATTTTTGAATTAAAATCGAAGGTTTTACAAGTAAATCGTAGGCTAATTAATCAATGGAATATAAATACTAAAATTTAACACAATCGATATTAGCACTCAAAACACACATTGGAAAAAAAAACACTATCCGACCGGAAAAACAACGTGTCCGACCGGCCATAAGGTTTCATCGGTCGGACGCATATATGTTCCGGTCGGATAGATGTTTTTTTGGTTCCGATTTGTGTTTTGAGTGCTAATATGGATTGTGTTAATTTTTTGTATTTATATTCCATCGATTAATTAGCCTTCAATTAAGGGACATAATTTTTTTTTAAAAATTGATGATAAATGACAAATATGATGTGAAATAGCCTTGTCAGTAAAGTATTCATGTCAAACACTCTAATTTCATTGAAATTCACGTGAAATGAAGGAATCTTTGTTTATATATGAGTGAATTCTCTCATCCTCTCATCCGAGCACTCAAAGTGAAAAAACACTCAAACTCATTAGAAATTCTAATATTTTCCAAGTGGTGAAGCTATTATTTGTGAATTCTCTCATCCGAACGTTTAAAGGTATGTCATTTTACGTTTGAAATGTAATTTAAGTTGGTTATTGTTTATTTTCAATGTTTTGTTTGATCCTATATGCTTATGTGAATTATTAGCATATTATAGCATACTATGATTTAAAGCCACGTTTGAAGGAAATACATGTGAATTAGAGCACATTCTATCATGTTTTAAAGTATTAATTAGTAATTATTAGTTGCATTTTAGTTCTATACATATATATTGCTGCATAACTCATGTTAATATGCTCGAAAATCATGTATCCGCCCGGACAAGTGTCCTTGAAAATGTGTCCGGCCGTGTGTAATTATATATCATGTAATACACGGTCGGACACATTTCCTCAGAAACTTCCTCGGGCGGATAGATGTTTTTCGAGTGTATTAACATGTTATATGTTGTATTTTAACATTGTATTTCCTTTACATCATTTATTTATTTATTTATTATTTTTTCTGTAGATGAATGAATATGGGAGATACTTTGTGGTTAATTATGGAGGTGCCTTCAATGGTTATGAGTACATCGGCGGCTCTTCTAAGAATTTGCATATTTTCGGAGACACAATGGCCAGTACGGTGTACATGATAAATCACCTGATGTTGGAGAATTCATTGAGCACTAATTACAGCTTGTATTATTTGACGAAGAGATTAAATGGCAGGGTATACAGTAAAAATCTTCTTGCCGATGACAATGATTTGCTTCAGTTGCTGGCGTCCCAGCCACATTTTCCTGAGATTTATGTTGTCGAAGACGATTATAGTGGAGGAGTGTATGTTCCTTCGTTCGATCTCCCTCAATCTTCCGGGTATGGAGGTGAATCCAGTGCAACATTCGAAGGTGGGGACGGATTGGAAGCAATCCAAAGATATGCTTATTTAGACCTATCAGCCGGAGATTCACCGGCGCAAGAAATTGTTGAACCGTCGGTCACTTGGGGTAATGATCAGTCAACGGGTTGGCCTTCATGGGATGAGCCAAATCCGTACAATTACGATCGCCTAACAACTGATCGTTGTTGGGGTCCAGCTGATAATCAATATACGTACGAGCCTCATTTTGTGGAGAATGCTGGTAATGTAGATGAAGATTATGTTCCATCGTCTGAAGCCGAGACTGATACAAGCGCCTCTGAAGACTTGTCGGAGCCAGAGAACGTGAGAAGGGCGGGGATTGAATATGCAGGGTGGCAGAATTTGTAGATCGACGACGATGATGACGAACAGGTTCCTGGAGCAGATGAACTAACTAATTGGTTAGTTCCGGTTATCCCGTTGGACGCTGCAGCGGCACTTGTGGATATTGAAGATTATCAGCTACTGTCTCGGGAGTTGTCAAAGAATATGTATTTCAATAGCAAAGATGATCTGATCGTTGCAATCGGTCTGTGGAACATGAAGCAGGGCAAGGAATTTTCTGTCAGCAAATCAGACAGCAGACGAGTCTACTTCAAATGCAAGCATTCAGATACGTGCCCCTTCAAGCTCCATGCATCGTCACAAGATGGAGCCATTTGGGGAGTGTATAAGTTCACCAATGAGCACTCATGCGACAGTGAGCTAGGGCGCGTAGCGCGAATAAAAGCCCCTGCAAAAGTCGTCGCAGCATATCTAGCACAGAAAATACACGACGATTGCGAGATCTTGAAGCCGAAGGCAATCCAGCTGGAGCTGCGACGTAAGTTTGGCGTACAGATCAAGTACGATGTTGCATTGCGAGCCCGTAATCGAGCCACTGAGATGGTTTATGGTCGACATGATCAGTCCTTCGAGATGCTGCCCAAGTACTTATACATGTTGAGACAATCCAATCCCGGTCCGATGGTGGAGTGGGAAGTTGACGATGATGGCCGATTCAAACACTTATTTGTTGCTCTTGCAGCTTCGGCTACCCCTTTCATGTTCATCTTACGCCCAGTGATTGTCGTCGACGGCACACACTTGAAGGGCAAGAATAGGGGTATTTTGTTTGTTGCAGTGACGAAGGACGGCAACGAGAGTTTGTTCCCACTCGCGTATGGTGTTGGCCCGAAAGAAAACGATGAATCATGGACTTATTTCATGTCACGCATTCGACGTGTTTATGGCCAAGCCGATCCACTTTTGATTGTCTCTGATCAACATATCTCCATTGCCAATGCTATCAGGAATGAGTTACCAAATGCAATCCACGGCCTATGCTACTACCATTTGCAAAATAACCTGAAGCATTACGGTAAGGCAGTGGTCGAGGTGTATCGACAAGCTGCATTTGCGTACGAGAAGTCCGACTTCAATAGGGCTATGAATGCCCTAAAGGTTATGAAGAGAGCCGCGTACGATAAACTAATGGGGATTGGGCCGGAGAAGTGGGCTCGTTCGATGTGTCCTATGCCTGTGCGACGCTACAGTTTTATGACATCAAATGCCGCTGAAGCTTTTAATTCCAGATTGTTGTGGGCAAGAAGACTTCCTATCTGCTCGATGTTAGAGGCAATCAGAATTGTTATGGAGAAATGGTTCAGCGAGCGACTAAGGGCTGCACAACAAATCGAGCAAGGCTTGACTGCTGAGGCCGGTAAAAGGGTAGCTATTGAAGTCCAAAAAAGTCGTCGATACACTGCACAAAGGTTGAGTGGCATGAAGTATAAGGTGCAAACTGCTGACAGAAGCTTTAAGGTGGATCTGGAGAAGAAAAAATGCGAATGTCGAGTATTCCAGCTAGACCAACTGCCCTGTTCTCATTCAATCGCTGCAATAAGGTACGAGCATTATTTCTAAGGCGGGTTCAGTTAAATGCAAATATGTTCTAATGTTCGTTATATTGATTACTGTCGGAGTTTGTTTGTTTTTATAGTGAGGCCGGTGATACGATCGCGGAGTATGTAGACTCGTACTACACGAACGAATTTCTTATCGATACTTACTCTCGCGAAGTTAATAATCTCCCGCCGAGACGCCAGTGGTTGGTTCCCGAGCACATCGCTGAGCAGGTTGTATTATCTCTGATTGTAAAAGGTCAATCGGGGCGCCCAAAAGAAGGAAGACATCGAGGTGGTGGTGAAGGCAGCAGCACACAAGCAGATGAGTCTTCTAGTATCAGGCGTCGTAAACCAAAGAAGTGCAGCATCTGCCATGAAGAAGGACACAGCAAGAGAACGTGCGCTGGCAGGGCGACTGAGCCTAGGGAGTAGTGGTTTGTATTTGTGTGTTGTAACAGTTATTGATATTGATTGAATTATCTTATTATTCGATAAGCTGAAATGATTAACTGGAAATAAAGTTCTTTGAATAATCAAATAGAACCACAAATGAATGTAACAATATACAACACTATCTAATGCCAAGGCGATCGCATCGGGCCCTCCAAGTTTCACACAACGAAAATATAGATCTAGAAATCTTGCTCCTATATGCCGCCACGTTGCTATTACCCCACTCAATGGATGGAGAGCCAGATATCAGTCGTTCAGCATACATGCAGACGAAAGGCCTGCAGCTGACAGAGTTCTGCTGGTGAAACTGAACCTCCGCTGGAGCAAACTCCGCCGTCATAAGTGGCCACTTGTCCTTTGCCACTGTCGAATCAATGGATGTGTCGTCTAGCCACCTCGACACCTGAAGGACAGCTGGCAACAATCTCAGTAAAGGTAGTAATTCACCAACTCGATTATCCTGTTGTCGAGGTGTTAGCTTGTGGAATACTGGGTCATAGACCTCGCAAACGGCTTCTCCTAACCGAATCCGACATAGGATAAAATGGTGGCCAATTATGACTGGCATGAGAACCTATGACAAACCACAATGAATTGATAAGAAACAACGATAAAGTACAAATGACAAGTAACAATAATTGTTTAACTGATAACCTGTGTGGCATCCATCCATCCTATATGACCAGAAGGAAGTTCATAGCCCTTAAGTGATTTTCCACGTACTTGGCAGATCCAGTCTATCTCAGGCTCCCAATCATCAGCCATTGCTGTGCTAGTCAATACATGAAACTCCTCGGGGCCGAACTCACTTCCTGCCCACTTATCCAATAGAGCGCCCCACTCTTTCTTGAGGTATATCTACAGATCAAATAAGTAATTATTAATTTATATCAGCACCAATGAAAACATATAAATAATTAAAGTTTACTTACAAACCAATCTGTGTCTACTATGATTGTGTTATTCATATCTACGTCATCCAGTAAATCCAGGGAACCTCGAAGTCTATTTCTCAAGGTCAAGAAATACAAGTCAATATCCTGCAACAAAGTTAAAATCAATAAGTTAGTAGACAGTAATTTAACAATGTTAAAATCAATAGATTATTTACCCCAGTTGTGAATTCCTGGCTGACATTATCCACCCGCGCGAAGTCGTCGTACTCCCGCAAACCACCACTTGCCTTGACATAAATCTCACCACCCCTACCCTCTCGACACCTAGCCATCCACTTCTCATAATGGTCACTGCAGTATTGTGTCACTGGACGTGGCATTCGGCTATTAACCCAAGGCGATCTCTGAAAGTTAGACGGACGCCTCACCCTCTGACTGCGACGCGGGGGCTCTGCTGGCGGCTTCTCTGCCGGCGGCTGCTCTGGGTGCTGCAGCAGCAGTACCTGTGGCTGCTCTGCCTGTGGCTCAGGCTCCTCCGTCTGAGCCTGCCCTGCCGAACTGGACTGTCCCCACTCATGTGGTGCAATAGAAGTGAGCGGTTCAGCAAAGAATATCGAGGTCTCTGTGCTATACTGCGGCTTCAGGAATGGGGAAGATCAATGAGGGTAGACCTGGGTCGACCAGTCAAAAGTCTGCTCTGTCGGTGTGTAGTCGCCCTGAACAGACTGATTTATGGCCCGCCACTGCTCGTTGTAATCCGGGGTCTCTGCTGGGCGGGAATGGGCATAATCTGAAGGGCGTGACTGCTCTGCCTGGGTCTCTGGATGGCGTGGTTCCTCATCGCGGGGGTCGTCGTCGCAGGGACGTGAAACGCTTGGCCCTGAAGCGTCGGGCCCTGAAGCACTGGGTGGAGGAGACCGTCGCTGTGGAGGAGACCGTGGCTGGTAATCATCAGGGGACCGTCGCTGGTCATCATCATCAGGGGAGTCGGGCACTGGGAAATGTTTGCTCTTCTTGCACCTATCCTTTTTACCCTTGCCCTTCAGTTTATCCACGAATTTATCGAAGGCCTTCTTAATCTCCTGACGGATCGTCTTCTTCACCCACTTACGGTCCACCTCACCCTCGCTGGGACTGGATACAGTCCGAGATTCGCTCGACGATGAAGAAGTATGCGGCGCTGGGCGCTTGCCCGGATCTACTGAATGACGAGCCGGCTCGTGGGGTCGAGCATCCCTCACAGGGCCCCGAACACTGTGACTGCGAGTCATACGAGGTTGTCTAGGTACATCCTCCTCGTCCCCGCGCTCCTCCATAACACGGGCTCCGGTCTGCTGTGGAAATTGGACACCCCGAGCTAATGGGTTGTCGGGGGGCCTGAAGCTCACCGAGAGTTCGCCCGGTGTCAGCGCTGATATGAAGTAGTGATTCGACAGATCGTCACCATCGGGCTCCAGGGGCAGGACACCACCCTAGAAAGCAACAAAGATAATATATTAGAACATAAGTAAAACCAGTAACGGTGAAACACTAAATCTTAAATAACTGATTACCTGTCCCTCGAATAGATCGCGCAGACCGTGAAGCCGGGGCTTACCCCTGAAATTCCATCTCAAACACCGAGGGTGCGCTGTCGGATCACCGCTAGATGCTGCGACCATGTGTCCGAAGCCCGGGACGCGCTCCAATGCCCAGACATATAAAGCCCACGAAGGACCGTAGAAGTGATACTTCTCGCCGGTTCCTATCTCATGCGTATAATGGCATAACATCTTATACGAATACGCGCCCCAGGGGAATCTATCAAATGTAGCCAGATCATCCACCAAAACCCAAAGCCACGGCTGTACCCGCGTATCCAACCCAAGAACAAGGGTGTGAGCCACACACACGAGGACAGCACGAAGGTACAGGCTCCCATCCTCATCATCCACTCGATGATCCAAATCGCACACGCGTTTGATAAGCGACTGTATGGTCATGCTTCGCGTACCGCAGAATCGTCGGTATGCCTCCACGCGACTGCAGTCGTGCTGTAATGTCGCATCGAACCTCGATCCCCCGAAATTGAGCCCAGTCACTAATGCGTAGTCCGCAGGGGAAAATCTGACTCGTGCTCCACACAGAAAGAAGCACATCTCATTTTCTTCTGACACAATCTGCCTCGATACAATCTGGTGTAATGCTTTATTGCTCTTCGGGCCGGGCCTTCAATCAGTGAAATGCCCAAAACATGATGCTCTAAATCTTCCCAATAAATCTGAATTGCACTGTTCGCCGACCACATTTAAAGTTTCAACCAGCTCCGGAAAATGTGAATCCCTATAGTAGGTGCTGATAGCAACCTCTGTCTGGTTTATAGTGTCGCGACGAAGATATGGGACATTCGCCTATTCATTTACAAAATGAAAACATATTAAATTCAGTAAAATATTTAAAAATAATACAAATAGGCATAATTAAAAAAGAGGCGAAATTAATTAATACCAAGCAATTAAATTAAATAATATTAAAATTCAGTAATTCAGTAAAATAGTAAAATTCAAGTAAAATAGTAAAATTCAGTAAAATATTAAAACATTTCCTCTGAGTAATATTAAAATATTAAAATTCAGTAAAATTCGAGTAATTCAGCAATTTAATATTAAATTCAGTAAAATTCGAGTAATTCAGCAATTTAATATTAAATTGAGTAAAAATTCAGTAAATTATTAAACTGCAATTAATACCAAGCAATTTAATTAAATTCAGTAAAATATTAAAAAACTGCAATTTAATATTTTACCAAGCAATAACAGTTTCAATAATTAATAATTAAACAATTAAATATATTTATTTAATAACAGTTTCAATAATTAAACAATAACAGTTTCAGTAAAATAACAGTTTCAATAATTAACGTAAACATACAGATATATTTAGTAACGTATTTTATGCCTAAAAAGAAACTATCCGGCTGGTGAAGTGTCCGGTAAAATGTATCCGGCCGGGTACATTTCAGATTGAAACTGTTCCGGCCGGACGCATTATTCCGGGCATAGTGCCGGCCGGATAGTTGCTATATAGGCATAAAATACTTTATTTTATTAAATTACACAAAAACCACACAAACAATGCAATGTAATACCCAGCAAAACTCGCAATAATAATTCAATAATGATTACTTAAACAAATATAATTAAATTAAATTCAGTAAATTTCTAATGATTAATATAAACATACAACTAATTAAAATGGAATAATTTATGCTAAAACACGATCGGTCCGGCTGGTGAAGTGGCCGGATAAATCGATCCGGCCGTATGTTTCATTTAAATAATGTTCTCGGCCGGATCGATTTATCCGGCCACTTCACCGGCCGGACCGATCGTGTTTTAGCATACATTATTCTATTCTATTCAATTTCATGAAAATTAAAAATAAATACCTGTGAAGAAGATGCCATGGATGAGTCCGAGTGTGCTTCAATCTTTTGAACTCTCTCTCTCGGTGGGTAAAAGTGAAGAAGCTCTCGGTGGGTAAAAGTGAAGAAGCCGATAGAGGTGTGTGGTGGAGTAAAAAACCCTAGTATTTTAAAGTAAGTGAACGGACCGATTGTATCGGCTTTATGTCTATCAAAAGGGAATCAAATTTTGAAGAAAGATATTTTTACCTTTATGTATCGGTAACATGCATGATTTTTTTGGGTAACAAGCATGCATTTATTTGGGACGGATATTGAGTATATTTTAAATTTAAAGATATCAATTGATTTACACGATATATATAGTGTTATATAGTACTATATATCAACATTCAAGAATAACACAATATATATATATATATATATATATATATATACAAATAATTTCAAAGAATATATGTATTGAAATTAAGATATTAAAGAGAAAAAAAATAAAAAATTTAAGATAGATACGCATGGATATATATTATTAGCGTCTTGATTTTTTTTTTTTATGAAATTGAATAAAATAGAATATTTTATGCCTAAATATCATCGATCCGGCCAGTAATTGTCAAGGAAAAATGTATCCGTCCGGGTCATTTGTAAATTGAAATGTACCCGGTCGGATACATTTCTCTGGCCATTTTACCGGCCGGATCGATGATATATCGACATAAAAGTTTGTATTCTATCTATTTGTATCTTTATATTAATTTTTACTATTTTGCTGAATTTGATTTAATATATTGTTTAAGTGTTAATTAGTGTCCGGTCGATATATTTACAATTTAAAGATATGAACAATATATATATATATATATATATATATATATATACAGTGTAAAAAAAATTATTGCATACACTCAATGTAATCATTTCGGTCATTATTGTGCAAAAATGCATTGAAACTCAAAAATGTGTAAGATTGTGTAAGAAGACCGAAATGATTACATTTGATGTTGACCCACTTAAGGGTTAATTAGTAATTTAGGGCATGGATTGCTTTGCATGATAAGGGTGGGCATTTTTCAAAATATGAATAAGGAGTGGGGCACTTTTGCCTATTAACACTTATATTTTATTCACTTTTATATCATTTGATGATATTTATATTCGCATACTTGTATGCATTCATGAATATATATAGTAAATTATATAGATGTTATAAGTTACATATAATTTATATGTTAGACGTAATATTATTTATAATATAATACTAATATTATAACTATGCTATTATATATGTAACTATTATAAGCTAGATGTATAATCTATTGTAAAACAATAAATTTTTTTTTTTGAGACAGTAAAACAATAATTTTAGTTATATATTATAACTATACTATAATATCAAAATAAACAATTTTATTTTATTGTATGACTTATACTATATATTATATTTCATTTGATGATATTTATAAATTCATGTACAATTGTATATATTCACATAATATAGATTATATACATCATTTTATAAAATTTATAAATATTTTTAAAAATATAAACATAAAAATATACTCCCTCCGTCCCCAAAATAAGTTCCTCTTTGGGGACGGCACAGGTTTTAAGGTAAATGGTAAAGTGTATTGATAGTGGAGAAAAATATGTTATAATTAGTATTGGGAGTGGTGAAAAGATGAAAAAGTGTTATAATTAGTATGGGGAGTGGTGAAAAAGTGAAAAGTAAGAATAAATAAAGTATTATTAGTGGTGGGGTAGTTGTCCAAAAATAGAAAGAAAGAAAGAGAAACTTATTTGAGAGACGTCCCAAAATAGAAAAAGATAAACTTATTTCAGGGACGGAGGGAGTATATTATATATTTTAAAATTATAGATTTTGATACGATATATACCGCGATTTTCGGTATACCAATATATACGGACAACTATGGTATATCAGAATAAGGTATTGTACCTTATTACCGGTATATACCGAATGTTAAGGTATACCAGAATAAGGTATGATATCGCATCACCGGTATATATAGTAATATTCGGTATACCAGTAATACAGTATCATACCGTGTTCCGGTATATACCTTTAATACGGTATTTATTGATTTTTTCGGCGTATACCGCGGTATCGGTATACACCGGTATACCCCGGTATTTGGAAAATTCATACATTTACCTTACCGTAAATCTTCAGTATGGTATCATACCTTACCAAAAAAATCGGTATACCTTAAATTCGGTATTTTACGGTACGGTATGGCCGGTATACCGAGTTTTCGGTATATTTTCCCAGCCCTAGGTGGGATCAGTTCGGTCATGATTTAACTGAATCGAAAATTTAATTTTTTGGGGGTTAATAGCCGAAAAATACATGAACTTTCACCGAATTTACATATTGCACATGACATTTAAAAATAGTCCCAGAATACACCACCTTTTAATTTAGTTGTAAATTGCACACGGCGAAAATTTCGGCAGCTCTTAAGTTTGACCGGCGATGACATGGCATTACTCGTGGCTTTTTTTACACAATGGCAAGTCACGTGGGCTAAACGATGTCGTTTTGCACAGAAATTAAATTAAAAGGTGATTTTAATTAAACAAAGTAACCCGATTCATCTTCTCCAACTCAGCTTTCGTCACGAATCCGTCCTCCGCCATCTCTATCGGCAACGCCACCTTCATTTCTTCAACCATGAAAATATGGTTCATCTTCTGCTCCGCGTAGAGAGGCCAAGTAATCATGGCAGCGCCACCTTTCCAGGCAGCGCCATCTCTACCGGCAGTAGAGCCTCCAGATCCGGCTCCTCCGCACCCTTCCCCGACGATTTGCAGCCTTCATCCTCTCCCCGCTCTCCCTCCTCATCCCCAGCCCACCACGCCTTCTGCTTCACCGGATCGCGGATCTTCGCTGCCCACAATCCACCATCGATTTCTACATGTTTATGCTTATTCTTCTTTCGTTTCTCACAGACACACACACACACATTTCTGCTCCTTCTTCTCTAGATTCCCAAAGTTGTCGCTGCCTTGCCCTCCTGCAAACCCCTATTCCTTCATTTTCCTTGCAGAGGAGCGTCGTCTAGCACACCAATTACTTCTCATCGTGCTTTGATTTACGTTGCCCCGCCATCTCCCTCTTCCCCCACGATTTTCGCCGCCCCGCCGTGCTCCTGCCCTAATTTCTTAGATCCGGACCGGCGCCCTTCGAAACCCTAATTTCCGCAGCGGTCACATGCTAAAGCTCGCGCACCTGCTCTCCACCACTACCACCACCACCGTTTTCCCTCATTTCCAGGAGGATGGCGGCGTTCGAGATTTGCAGAATGAGCGACGAAGGCAGTCCAGACGGGAAGAAGGTCCAAACGATAAATCAGGGGATTTTTCAATTTTTTGATTTTTTTAAAAAAATTAAAAGAGCTTGACAAAACGACGTCGTTTTACTAGATCGGAAAATCATCCACGTCAACAAAATCCGACAACCACGTCACCACCGATCAAGGTGTTAGTCAACGCGGGTGCAATTTGCGATTAGATTAAAAGGTTGTGTATTCTGGGGCTATTTTAGAAGGTCGTGTGCAATATGCAAATTTGGTGAAAGTTCGTGTATTTTTCGGCTATTAACCCATTTTTTTTATCCAACTCGAAAATTATGTTTTTATATATGTAGATATATATATATATATATATATATGTATAAATATTGAAAGAATGGTTTTGAGATAGGAATAAATGCTATGTAAAATAAATTTATAGATGGTAAGTATAAAATGGGATTCCCTAAATCCTATTATAAACAAGAAGTGTTTTGATAAGAAGAGAACGATTTTGTACGAAGAAATCGTTAAAATATGATTAAGATGAGATGGGATATGATTGTCACAAGACAAGTCTACCCTATTCAGGGTCTAATGTCTCATGGATTAATAGAACGAGACATGTGTTAAGCAGGAGAAACATGATTAATTAGTGTTAGGTCCCGAGGATCTCGAATAGGTGTATGAGGGGGGAGGGGGGAAATACACCTATAAGATATTTTTGACTTTTACAGGAGTAAAAAACGAAACATCAAACACAAATTCGAGTTTTGACCAAAACAGGGTTGACGACTGATACTGAATACTCTTCAGTTAGGAGTTATCAGTTAAGTCAAAAGACCTTAACTGATACACGTAAAGCTTCAGTCGAGTTTGATAAACAGAGATGTTATGAATCTTACTGACTATCAGAAGATAAATCAGTTAGACTGATAACACACGCAGCGGAAAACTTTTGTTTCGAAATAGCCTGTGAGTTAAGCACGTTGTCAGTCTTTAGGTTTCTCTTTGCGATTAATCAGTTTTCAGTTTACGAAAGGAAGAACACAAGTAAGAAAGTAAGTACTGAAAACTGTAAATAACACATAGATTTTTACGTGGTTCGAAAAATACTTTATACGTCCACGGTCGGTTGGTCAGACCAACAACTTCACTGTCAAGTGCTTACGGGTGCACTGCAAACCGATGCTCGTGCTTACGGGTGCACAACAAACCTGAACGTGTGCTTGCGGGTGCACACAACAGAAACAACTGAAGATCCAATCTTCAGTACCAACACACCTTGTTGGATTTCTCACTCCTAGCACGCACTGGGCACTAGGACCTCACGGAGACAGAACACCTGTCTGAACTCCTTTTTCACACAAACACTCAATTCGGTCGGTTGAAGAGAGGTTTGAAAACTTGCCAACTAAACTTCAAAGAACAAGTTCTTTGTAGTTAGTTTGACCTAGGCTTTGGGTAAACAAGGTTTACCTACGGTCTAAGAGAATATGTGTAATCAACAGTGACTGACTTTTGGCTTTGGAATTCTCTTCTTCGATTCAAACTTTGGAGAGATTAGGCTCTGGCCTGAGTAAGGATTTTGGCAGCGTTTCAGCTTATGTTGTTGAATCAAAGAAGATTGAAGCGATCATCAAGTGCTATTTATAGGAGATGTCTTGAATAGATCCGTTGGCGGAGAAGGTCTTCAAGATTTCTTCCGTTAGAGAGTAATTCAAACTTGGGCTGAGGCTTCAATCTTCGAGCTTCCTTGTTTGGTGAGAACGGCTACTTTGAAGAGCAGGAGATGCGACATCTCTGAAAAGTTAATCACCAAAGAGGAATGGCCTCTGCAGAGAAAGGACGATCCTGAGATCTCTGCATTTAATGTGGCTGTACTTCTGGAGTGCGTGGCTTCCTTTGAACGTTGGAGGTTCAGTCCTGTTCGCTATTTTATTTAACACACCGCAAGTGTACGGGTGCAATTGTGTACAGTAGCAAGCAAGGTCGTATTCCACAGAGACTGAATTAACCAATTTCTATCCTAAATTATTCTACTCTATCTAGACAAACGAAATTAAGAGTTTTGTTTTTAACAAATTCACCTAACTAACATGTTCAATTCAGTTAATCAGATTATTCCTAAGGCAATCTCTAAGCTAGTTCATACCCACTCCTGTGGCATACAAACCGTTGATTACATGCAATGTTACCATCCCTGGATCACACTTCTAACATGTAACTCCTAAAAGTTCCTAGGATTAATGCCCTCACAATTATCAATTCCCTTTAGAATTAAAATAAATGTGTTCTATGTTCTTAGTTCAGGTAATAATCATCATCTCCCGATCTCAAATTAAAACCTATGATTATGCTAAATTGGTGATCAAACAATAAAGCAAACAATTATAACAAGAACATAAAAAAGAATAACAATCTCAATTAATTGAATCAAACAGTCAGAAATTCAAATCATGTCTACTCCCTAAACCCTGGGAAAAAGGGATTCTAGCCACACATAGACATATGAACTAGAATCAATATCTCAATAAAATAGAAAAACATTCAACAATAAAACCGTAGTGAAATCGAGAATCTTCAGTTCTTGCTCTTGCTCCGTTCTCCGTCTCTCACAGCTCTCAGGAAAAGTAAAAAACATGATACATGGTGATAGAAGTTACTTTCAATATGTTTCTGGGGAGTATTTATATGCCCTAGGTCTCAAAATATAGGTCAAAACCGTGTAGGATCGAAAAATAGCTGAAATAATAGAAAAATCGCGCAGAAACTGTGCTGTCACGTGGCCCGAGGCGCGGCCGCGCGCCCAGCCCGCATGAGGCGCCACGAGATTCTGATAGCTTTGCGCAGCAATTTTATTTTTGCTCGTTCTCCCTCGTACGAACTCTGATTTACGATCCGTTTACTCTCACGAACTTCTCTTGAGACGAACTACAACTTGTATTTCAGCCAATTCTTCCAAATTATGCTTCATTATTTCTGAAAATTCGTTCAAACAACACGCAAGTGACAAGTTCTTGACCATAAACCAATATAAGGTCAAATAAACCATCAAACACACAAAATCCTCATAACTAAACATCAAATATGACACACCAAGAGGTAAAAATGCATGAGGAAGAATGTTTAACTGATACTTGACTTTAGTATCAGTCCGCTGATTCTACGTGGCTCGCATTAAGTAATTAGTCAAAACTAATTCTTCAACTGATGCTTCAGTCGGCAACTTAAGTCTTCAGTTCTCAGTCCTTCGTTCTTCAGTCTTCAGTCTTCAGAACAGCAACTAAACTAGAACAAGAACTCTAACACTTGAGTTCAAGCAGTTGTAGTTTATTACAAAAGAATCCTATTGATTTTGGTATCATCAAAACAAGGATTAGGATATTTCACTAAGTTCCCAACAATTAGTAAACAACTGAATTGTAGTTTATTATTATATATACGTCGTCTATCTTTTTTTTTCTATTATATATAGAACACGTACTTTCATGATATCGAAGGTTCGAGCAAAGGAAGCACCAGAATCTAACTACACACCCTAATACGTGGGCTTCGCGAACCCTCTTATGTGGGTTAAAAATATAAAATATTTTCAATCAAAGTTATTATTATTATTTTGGAAAAGTATTTCATAAATCGTTGACTTGCCCTATTTTATTGGATGATGATGAAATGTATGTTGACCTGCTACCATGAGATAACAATCGGCCTTGAACTATGTAAGCTGACATGCTACTAGTTAAGGTATGTGCACAGTGGTGATCGTGAGCCGTTGTCATGCATCGGCCGGTCACGGGGTTGAGAAGGAGGCCTCCTTCTCTTCGCCCATGATGATATGGTTGAATTGCTATGAGTATGATGATGATGATGGGTAGATGTGGTCCATACAC
This sequence comes from Salvia miltiorrhiza, assembly GCF_028751815.1. Taxonomy (NCBI): domain Eukaryota; kingdom Viridiplantae; phylum Streptophyta; class Magnoliopsida; order Lamiales; family Lamiaceae; genus Salvia; species Salvia miltiorrhiza. Next base: position 27,365,316 of record NC_080390.1, read on the forward strand.
TTTATTATTGTCGGCTTATAATATGAGATACAATGATATTATGACGATATTATTATTATGATGACTGCAGAAATTATCTTTTGATATAGCATGCACAGGTACCTTCTCAATCAAATATTACCTCGTGCTTGCTTAAAATGAGCAAGTTCAACCTATAGTTCTAAGTAGCAAGATTTCAATTATTTCTGGCATATGTCCACTGAGTAATAATACTCAGCCCTACATATATTTCTAAATGTGCAGGCTAGGTTTGGATGGGAGAGGAGGAGGGGGAGGTTTTACATTCAAGGTGGTCGTAATGTTTGAAGCATATTTGATGACTTCTATAAATTGCCCTATCTTTGCTTTCTTAACAAGGAAAATATTTTCATGATTGACTTGAAATGATACTACTACATTTTCTTGATGATACCTCATGGGTTACCCGTCTTCATACGTGTAACTTGACCATGATTCTGTTGTGCCACTGTATGAGAGCTGATAAACCATTAAATCCTTATTTCCTTTGGTGTTGTAAATTATAACCATTGATATGACTGGATTAATCTAACACTGGACTACTTATGCCTAGTAATTGTTTGCACGTAGACCATTATGAAAGTCATTTTCATTCAAATACTCATACTTGTGGTCATTGGTGACCTAAACTGTAAATTATAGTTGATTATGTGGGGAAGTCGATCCTTTAACCTTAGTTGTGTGATACTCGTTCTACGCTATCATTGGCTAGAAATCGGGCCATGACATGAAGTCAAGTAGAATATGTGTGAACTCTTTGTGATGTAAAATCACTTCTCAATTATATGAATTGTGTTGTGCATACTCTTGAACTTCATTGCCATGCAAATTATGTCATATTCTATAGCTTCAAGTGAGAATCATAGCCTTAGCAACTTGTTTAGGGCTGTTACGTCAGGTTTAATTGCACTTGTATGAGCTGACCATTTATCCATTGTACTCTTGTTGCAATTTATTCCAGATGCTGGTCTTCTAATTGTTGATCTGTAAAAAAAATCCAAACTTGAAATCAACTCCAAGTATATTTACACTATCATTCTTCGTGGCCTACAGATTTTGCCAACTCACTAAATTTATGCAATCACCATTTTATTGTTGTTTCTTTTGTAGTTTCCCACAATTGAGCAATAGTAATCCTTAAACATTCAAATTTGGACATGGCCATTTTGATCTTTCCCCTTGTTGGCTTGCCATTCAAGCTATCTTGAAGAAGAAACAAGACTATTGAATTTTTTTGCTAGAGTAGTTAAATCTTTTCTTCGCATTTTATTTGTTCTTTTTTTGTGTGTAAAGTGGTGAATGATGATGACTGAACTGTATTGAGTATTTTATAGACAAATGTTACTCCCCCCGTCCCATTAAAAATGTCTCACTTTTCATAATGGGATGTCCCATTACAAATGTCCTATTCCTTTTTTGGCAATATATTCTCTTTCTATACCTAATGTTTAAACAATTTCAATCAACTCACTTTATCTATTTTCTACATATTTTTTAATGAAACAATAGGGCCGGATGGCCCTATTGGTGATTGAAACTTAAATTTTGTCCACAAAATTTAAAACATCAATATTTGGCCATCTTTTATGTGCTCTACCTAATTTACCCTTTAATCCAATAGATCCAACAACTTTCTTTGACCCGGATCCAGATTTAGGGATTAACCCATGCCTTGTCTACCCCCAGACCCCCGACCCCACCCACCCCCCCACCCACCCACCCCCTACCACCCACCCCAAGCCAAAAAAAAAAATTTACTTCCCCTGCTTGTCTACCCCCAGACCCCCGACCCCACCCACCCCCACCCACCCACCCACCCCCAAGCCAAAATTTTTTTTTTTTTTTTTACTTCCCCTGCCTTGTCTACCCCCCAGACCCCAGACCCCCGACCCCACCCACCCCCCACCCACCACCCCCCACCACCCACCTCCAAGCCAAATTTTTTTTTTTTTTTTTTACTTCCCCTGCCTTGTCTACCCCCCCAGACCCCCGACCCCACCCACCCACCCACCCCCCCCACCACCCACCCCCAAGCCAAATTTTTTTTTTTTTTACTTCCCCTGCCTTGTCTACCCCCCAGACCCCCGACCCCACCCACCCCCCCCCACCACCCACCCCCAAGCCATTTTTTTTTTTTTTTTTACTTCCCCTGCCTTGTCTACCCCCCAGACCCCCAACCCCACCCACCCACCCATCCCCCCACCACCCACCCCATGCCAATAATTTTTTTTTTACTCCCACTGCCGTGCCTAGCCCCTGACCCCTGACCCTACCCCCCCACCCACCCCCAAGCCAAAAGGAACTTTTTAAACACTTCCCCTATAGGGTTTAGATATTCCATTTAGGGTTTAGATTATCCATTTAGGGTTTAGATGTTCCATTTAGGGTTTAGATTATCCATTTAGGGTTTAAATGTTCCATTTAGGGTTTAGATGATGCTGTTGTTTCTATATTTGTTCTGCATGTTTGGCACTTATGGCACTATTAGTGCCATAAGTGCTAAAAAGACCATTTTACTTTATTTTATTTTGGATTTTCGTTGGCACTTATGGCACTATTAGTGCCATAAGTGCCATAAAATAAAATAATAAAGTAAAATTTTTTGGCTTGGGGGTGGGTGGGGTCGGGGTTCTGGGGGGTAGACAGGGCAGGGGGAGTAAAAAAAATTTCGTTGGCACTTATGGCACTAATAGTGCCATAAGTGCCATAAAATAAAATAATAAAGTAAAAGTTTTTGGCTTGGGGTGGGTGGGGTGGGTGGGGTCGGGGGTCTGGGGGTAGACAGGGCAGGGGGAGTAAAAAAAAATTTCGTTGGCACTTATGGCACTATTAGTGCCATAAGTGCCAAGCTTGGCACTTATGGCACTTGTGACACCCAAATCCATTTTAATTTTAAATGAAAACGCACGCGGAAAAACTATGCATATAAATAAATATTTAATGTGAAAATAAAGAAATACATTTTTATTTAAACATACTTTACTCAAAATAACATTTTTAGTTAAAGCTAAATACAAAATATTTGGTTCGCCATTCGACCTTCCACGCGCCTCCGGCCTTTGAAACCTGAAAATGTTAAGTATGGGATGAGCATACAGGGTACACTCAGTGTGGGAAACATGCAATCATTGTCCACGTTAATAAAATGAGAATCACATATGATCAATACATTCGTAACTGAAAGTCGCACTGTGGCATACCAAGGACCTTTCCGTCCTGGACCGATTGAGCCGGCCCCTGGCGACTGGTTGCAACCATAACTTTAACATGAAATCGCATTGTGGCATACCAAGGACGGTGAAGTCCTGGACCCATTGAGCGGGCCCCTAGCGATATAATTTAATGCAACTCACATATGGTAAACACATGATATTAAAATGGACAAAGATTAACCACAGCATGTACTGAAATAAATCCCACACCTGAATTTTTGAACTTCAACTTGAACTTCAACTTGTATGCTAACTTGAGTAATTAAATCAAAATTTACGTCCTAGTCGCGCCGCACCTAGTCAGATAAATTCAGATAATAAAAATATAAGGGCCTAACTGAATTTATAAAATAATAATAATAGTTTAAATTTTAAAAATTTATTATCATATAATCATTTGAAAATAATTGGTCTAATGAACCAAATAATAAAATGCATGCTTCTTTAAAAATTTGAGTTGGGATTTAATAAAATCAAGTCCAACTTAATAATGAAAATTAAAATATGAAGTCCAAATATGACATTCTTTGTAAAATAATATGCAAATGCAAGCCTTTTGATAAAATAAATTAGTGCAATAATTAATCAAATTATAGCCCAATCATCTAATAAAATTAAGCCCCAATTAAAGCCCATTCAATTTAAAACCAAACTAAGCCCAAAGCCCATTTCATTTCCCCATTTCCCCTACTTTAACTCTCATTCTCCAACACACCCACATAACTCACGCACCACGCTCTTCACTCCTTCTCTCTCTCAGCCGCTCTCCCCTCACCCCTCTCCCTTCTCCCTTCTCAGCCTCCTGCCGCCGCCACAGACGGCACGCCGCCGTCGTAGGCCGGCGACTCTGCCTCCCCCTGTCCTCTCCTTAACCCCTCTCCATCGACTTCTCTCCCCCCTTCTGCTCTTCTCCTCGCCACTCCAAGCCGCGGCTGACTCCTCCTCCGGCCTTATCCTCCGCCAGCCGTCGCCTGCTCCTGCCCAACACCGCCCTCACCTTTCTCTCTCTCTCCAGCCGACAGCGCGGCCACCCTCGCCGTTCCGCGACAGAGAGTAGCGGTTGATCAGGCCGCCTCCCTCCGTCCCAGATCCGGCGCTGCTGCTGCTGCTGTACTTCTTCTTCATCGCCAGCCGTCACCCCGGCTTCTCTCCGCCGGCCGCCGTGGCGCATGCAGCGCACGGCGCCGACTCCTCTCTTCTCTGTCCCTATTCCTCTTTCCACCTCTTCTATTTCTTCTCTATTTTAAATTTGTTGTAAATTAGTGAAAATGTTATTCTTCGATTGTAGGGCTTTTGATTCTTTTGAAAAATTGGGAATTTACAAAGAAAACAGAAATTATTGCATATGAGTATTTAAACTTACAGAAAATATTAAAATTACCGATTGATGATGTGCAGTGAGAAATGGCAGATTGAGTTTATATGGTGAAGTGAACAGATGAAGAGAAAATTGCTGGTATACAAATTCGGGTGATTTGTGTTTAAATAGTACTCAATTCTTGGGCTGCACGAAATTAAATTTGTGGCTGAAGATTTTTAAGTAAAATCATGTGGCTGAAAAAGGAAAAGAGAAATTAAGTGGCTGAAGATGAAAAATGGAATTGTGGCTAGGGAGAAAACACGTAGCTATTGTTTCAATTAGAAACGGTAGAAATTTCAAAACAGTAAGTAAAGAAGAAATATAAATGCTAATGATTTTTTTCTAAAATGAGATGGGCTCATAATACTTTAGGCCAACAAAAGTAATTGAGGCCCAATATAGAGAAATTTATTCAGGCCCAATAATGGTAAGTAGTTATATAAGAATTAAGGCCCAATATAGGAAATTATACGATTATGTATATACATGGCCTATTCTTTGAGAAATAAATTTACTATTTACTAAAATTAAAATTTGTAACTTAAAATTAACTATCTAACTAGGGGCGCGACTAGATTTATCACAACTCGACTCATAGATATATATTTTAATAACTCAAAAATATACTAATTTTCAAATAAAATTTGCAAAGGAAGTAAACGGTTTTGGGCTGTGACAAACCTACCCACTTAAAAAAATTTCGTCCTCGAAATTTGACAATTCATAGCTGCAATAATCTTCAACATAATAACATGAATACTGAACTTTCTCATAATAACTTGCATACTGAACTTGAACTTTCTGATAATACTTCAATCATTGCAGCAAAACTCAACATACTTTCAACGTAAATAATTTATACTCATCCCCTTGAAAAATATTTGAAATATCTTTACCTTGATGTCGGAGCACGTAGAGGTCGAATGGATTTGTCATACTTGACTTAAAAACATTTTAAGAAAATTTTTATTTTGCAGAGTCTACAGGAAAGTAGACCTGCTCTGATACCACCTTGTGACACCCAAATCCATTTTAATTTTAAATGAAAACGCACGCGGAAAAACTATGCATATAAATAAATATTTAATGTGAAAATAAAGAAATACATTTTTATTTAAACATACTTTACTCAAAATAACATTTTTAGTTAAAGCTAAATACAAAATATTTGGTTCGCCATTCGACCTTCCACGCGCCTCCGGCCTTTGAAACCTGAAAATGTTAAGTATGGGATGAGCATACAGGGTACACTCAGTGTGGGAAACATGCAATCATTGTCCACGTTAATAAAATGAGAATCACATATGATCAATACATTCGTAACTGAAAGTCGCACTGTGGCATACCAAGGACCTTTCCGTCCTGGACCGATTGAGCCGGCCCCTGGCGACTGGTTGCAACCATAACTTTAACATGAAATCGCATTGTGGCATACCAAGGACGGTGAAGTCCTGGACCCATTGAGCGGGCCCCTAGCGATATAATTTAATGCAACTCACATATGGTAAACACATGATATTAAAATGGACAAAGATTAACCACAGCATGTACTGAAATAAATCCCACACCTGAATTTTTGAACTTCAACTTGTATGCTAACTTGAGTAATTAAATCAAAATTTACGTCCTAGTCGCGCCGCACCTAGTCAGATAAATTCAGATAATAAAAATATAAGGGCCTAACTGAATTTATAAAATAATAATAATAGTTTAAATTTTAAAAATTTATTATCATATAATCATTTGAAAATAATTGGTCTAATGAACCAAATAATAAAATGCATGCTTCTTTAAAAATTTGAGTTGGGATTTAATAAAATCAAGTCCAACTTAATAATGAAAATTAAAATATGAAGTCCAAATATGACATTCTTTGTAAAATAATATGCAAATGCAAGCCTTTTGATAAAATAAATTAGTGCAATAATTAATCAAATTATAGCCCAATCATCTAATAAAATTAAGCCCCAATTAAAGCCCATTCAATTTAAAACCAAACTAAGCCCAAAGCCCATTTCATTTCCCCATTTCCCCTACTTTAACTCTCATTCTCCAACACACCCACATAACTCACGCACCACGCTCTTCACTCCTTCTCTCTCTCAGCCGCTCTCCCCTCACCCCTCTCCCTTCTCCCTTCTCAGCCTCCTGCCGCCGCCACAGACGGCACGCCGCCGTCGTAGGCCGGCGACTCTGCCTCCCCCTGTCCTCTCCTTAACCCCTCTCCATCGACTTCTCTCCCCCCTTCTGCTCTTCTCCTCGCCACTCCAAGCCGCGGCTGACTCCTCCTCCGGCCTTATCCTCCGCCAGCCGTCGCCTGCTCCTGCCCAACACCGCCCTCACCTTTCTCTCTCTCTCCAGCCGACAGCGCGGCCACCCTCGCCGTTCCGCGACAGAGAGTAGCGGTTGATCAGGCCGCCTCCCTCCGTCCCAGATCCGGCGCTGCTGCTGCTGCTGTACTTCTTCTTCATCGCCAGCCGTCACCCCGGCTTCTCTCCGCCGGCCGCCGTGGCGCATGCAGCGCACGGCGCCGACTCCTCTCTTCTCTGTCCCTATTCCTCTTTCCACCTCTTCTATTTCTTCTCTATTTTAAATTTGTTGTAAATTAGTGAAAATGTTATTCTTCGATTGTAGGGCTTTTGATTCTTTTGAAAAATTGGGAATTTACAAAGAAAACAGAAATTATTGCATATGAGTATTTAAACTTACAGAAAATATTAAAATTACCGATTGATGATGTGCAGTGAGAAATGGCAGATTGAGTTTATATGGTGAAGTGAACAGATGAAGAGAAAATTGCTGGTATACAAATTCGGGTGATTTGTGTTTAAATAGTACTCAATTCTTGGGCTGCACGAAATTAAATTTGTGGCTGAAGATTTTTAAGTAAAATCATGTGGCTGAAAAAGGAAAAGAGAAATTAAGTGGCTGAAGATGAAAAATGGAATTGTGGCTAGGGAGAAAACACGTAGCTATTGTTTCAATTAGAAACGGTAGAAATTTCAAAACAGTAAGTAAAGAAGAAATATAAATGCTAATGATTTTTTTCTAAAATGAGATGGGCTCATAATACTTTAGGCCAACAAAAGTAATTGAGGCCCAATATAGAGAAATTTATTCAGGCCCAATAATGGTAAGTAGTTATATAAGAATTAAGGCCCAATATAGGAAATTATACGATTATGTATATACATGGCCTATTCTTTGAGAAATAAATTTACTATTTACTAAAATTAAAATTTGTAACTTAAAATTAACTATCTAACTAGGGGCGCGACTAGATTTATCACAACTCGACTCATAGATATATATTTTAATAACTCAAAAATATACTAATTTTCAAATAAAATTTGCAAAGGAAGTAAACGGTTTTGGGCTGTGACAGCACTAATAGTGCCATAAGTGCCTAACCCGACCCGCGTGCCTGATCCTACCCGGCACGCGACCCGCGCTCCTGACCCTACCCAGTCCGCCCAATTAAGGGCAAAAACGTCCCAAAGCTATAAAAATGGCCAAAATTTGTGTTTTTTCAATGTGTGGCCATAAATTGTGTTTTACGCTTCATTTTGGCTACTTCAAAATTTTACTCTTTTTTAATCTTCTTGCCCAAAAGTAATGTGACATTTGTAATGGACTAAGGGAGTATTTTTTTATTTTTTTTTTTGAGAAAAATTTGAGTGAATACAGAATTTCTTTGGAGCTCTTAGAATTTCAGTTTTTGTGTTCATTACTATGCACCATTAGTTGGCAAAAAAAATGATCATGTCGCCAGTTTAAAGAAATTTAATTCAGCCAATTGAATCATTTTTTATTTAACTGAACTAAATGAAAATAAAAATAAGAGAAAAACAATTTTAGTTAATCACATTAAGTAAGATTTAATAGGTTTAAAATTGGGTTAATTTGTTTTAAATTCACAAACTTTATACATTTTTCAGTTTTTCCCAAAACAAATAAAAATCTATTCTAAATACCCAAACTTTCAAACTTTTTGGAATTTCCCACAAAAGTTAATTCCGATGAAATTGAATCTGATGTGGCGTTGGATTGTGTTGAAGCGGAATATTTTAAAGGTTTGAAGCGAAATTGAATTCCCTAATGTGATTGCGTTTGATTGTTTATCATCTTCAAGGAAAATGGGATTTGATTATAAAGGCAATCACATTAGGGAATTCACCTCTAGCGGAGAATTGGGTCTGATCGGATTGAATTGTATCATGTGGTTGTTGCTTCTTAAAATCTTAACAATGAACATCTCGTGAGGAATGTGAAAGGCTAAGAGACTTAGATTGGTTGGAGATGTGAATGGTGAGGAAGTTTTCTTGTGAACTATCTTTTGGTGTCGTGACTTTGCTTGAGGACAAGCAAAGGATCAAGTGTGGGGGGGTTGTTTAGCCCTATTTTGTGATGAATCTCTGGGTGTTTACGTGTTATATTGACTTTTATTTTGGTCTCTTTCACTTAAGAGTTGAATGATTTGAGCTTTTGTGCTAATTTTGTTGTCTCAGGATTTTGTGCTCACATTGATTGATATGTGAACAAAATTAAAGTCAGAATTTAGTTGAATGGTCTGATGAAGAATCAAAGTTCGTCTCGATACGAGTTCGTAGGCGAAAATGGATCTAAAATCCATCTTGAAACGAGGGAGAACGGACCAAAACAAAAACGCCGCGCGCACGGCGCCCGCCTAGCCTCGCCGCTCGCCTACTTTGGAATGTCGAAAGGGGTGGTAGGCGGCCGCCTACTTCTCTAGGCCACCGCCTACTTCTAGGCCACCGCCTACGTCTAGGCCACCGCCTACTTCTAGGCGGCCGCCTACTTCTAGGCGGCCGCCTACTGCGTGATCTGGCAGTTACGAATTTTTTTAGTTTAAAACCCATCTCTAGGGTTTCACTTTATACACACGAACCCAGCAGCCTCCAAGGGCGATTTCCACATTTTTCCTTGGGTTTTTAGAGTTTCAAATCAATTACTTTCGATTGTGGATTCATTGGATTGCTTTGGATGTCAATTAACACTTCATCGGATTGGTTTTCCTTGGATTGCTATGTTTTGTAAGAACTCCCTTTGATTCTCTTTGTTTATGAATCTTTTGGTTAATTAAGTTTTGTGTTTTATGCTTTGATGAATGTGATGATTGGAGATTATTATTGTTGAGTTTAGATAATCTTGATTATATGAATTCTTTGGTTAATTGAATCCTTGTTTTATACTTTTGATGGATGTAAGGATTAGAGATGATTGTTGTTGAGTTTAGATAATCTACGTGATTCGTAGTTCGTTGCTATTGCTTACGTTTTTCCCTTCTTGTTGGTGAAAGTTTAGAGATTTCTTTTTATGGAGATTAAGATTTTCTTTGCATTCGAATCTTATGCTTGATTTAGTTTCTTGCCTAGGTAGTTATTAATCTTTGATGTTTACAAGTTTATGATCGTTTGGTTTAGTGTTGGAGTTGGAAACTCTTGTTGATTTCGTTAATGTTCAAATACCATGTTCTAGTTAGTTCGTCGTTGAGTTGCTTGCGGAATTCTCTTGGATTGTGTGTGTTTGCTTAACATTCATTTGATTAAATGTTAATATGTTATTTCGCCTAGATAATCGTTGTTTATGGTGTTGAATTGATGATTGCTTTCTAGATTGCTAGTTTAGAACCTTAGCTTTGTTTTCCTTCTTGCGTTCTTATTGGCTTCCTATCTTTTGCCTAGTTAACTTTATATGCTTTATTTTAATTACGCATTAGTTAATCGGAGAGAAAGTGTCAGACCCAATTACCCGATTAGAGTGTTTAGATTTCTTTTAAGTTTCTTGTGAGCAATACGATTAGAGCCCTGCTAAGTCTTCCTTGTGAGACGACTTGAGTCACCTTACCACCCTAGGACGACCTCGTATAAATTCGAGTCCATCCGTTAGGTGTTTTTGGATGAGTCAAATTTTGGCGCCGTTGCCGGGGAAGGCTTTAGGCATTTGATTGTGTTGCATTGTTTTCCGTGTTTATTTTTGTTTATTTCTTTTGACTCGGTTATTTTCTCCCTCCGGTGCGTTTGATTTGTTTGTTCGTGTTGTGTATGCAAGGACGTAGAAGCTTGAAGAGAAAGCTTGCACCTTACTACGACAACATTCATCGACCTCGGGAGGTTCTTGCAAGCCTGGAGAAGGAGTCCGAGTCCAGTTCGAGAAGTTTTGTGGAATCACAGTTTCGAGAGAAAAATTTTGAAGAGAGAATTGCTTCCAATTCCACTCTGGAAACCTTTGAGGAGACACTTTCAGTGCATTCTGAAAAAGAAGAAGAAGCTTGGCCCAATCCTGACCAAGAAGCAATGGCGGAGCAGAATGTTCAGTACATGGGAGATTTTTCCAGGCCAATTATTGGGACCACTAGCACGTCAGCGATAGTGCTTCCCACGGCGGTCCGGAATTACAATCTGAAGCCCAACGATTCAAACCTGCTGCCGCTCTTTTATGGGATGCCGAGTGAGGATGCCTTACAATTCATTCGTGACTTCTGCACTCAAGTGCAGACCTTCCCACTACTGGAACTCACCGAGGATCAGTTGAGACTCAAGTGCTTACCTTATGCACTCAAGGACCGGGCTAGAACGTGGTTACTATCCTTGCCGCCAAACTCCATTACCACATGGGCAGAGGCGAGTGAGAAGTTCATGCTCAAATACTACCCTAATCACAAGACGCAGGAGATTAGGACACAGATAATGAACTTCATGCAAGGAGCTGACGAGCCTCTCCACGAGGCTTGGGAGAGATTCCAAGAGCTTCTTCGCCAGTGTCCACAGCACCAGTTAGCACCTGTTATGTTGATGCAGTTCTTTTATGACGGATTGATTCACACGGCACAGTTTATGGTGGACAGTACCGCTGGGGGAAACATTGCCCGAAAGACAGCTGATGAGCTCAAAGAGATCTTCAACACTCTTGCCGCGAGTTCTCAACAAAAATCAGTCAGAGGAAGGAGGGTCGAAGCCAATGCTGTAGCCCCAAATAATGAACTGCAGAAGCAAGTTGCGGACCTGATGAGGCAAGTTCAGCATTTAAGAATGAACCAGGTGGAGCCTCAACCCGTTCAAGCACCGCCAGCTCAGGCACCTCCAGCTCAGGCACCGCCAGCAGAAGGATGTGGCATATGTGGCGACTTTGGCCACGGAACCAACGAGTGCCACCGAATGGGGGAGTTCACACCTGAAGGGGAGGCAGAGGTCTATGCAGCCCAGGGATACCCAGGGAGGCCTCAGTTCGAGCAGAGGCCCATGTTTAATCAAGGGCAACAGAATTCCAACTCTGGGTGGAGAACTCAGCAGAATTCTGGATGGAGGAACCAAGCGCCTGGCCAAGGGTCGGGATCAAATCAAGGAAGTCAATTTCGCCGTCCTCCTCAGCAATTTGGGTATCAGAACCAGCAGCAGTTCTACCCACCTCAACAGCAGTTCCCCTTTCCTCAGCAGCAGAACTACCCTCAAGCTTACCAGCAGCAGCAGCAGCCCCCGCAATATCAGCAGTATCAACAATTCCCTATGCAACAAGGGAATTTTCAGCAGCAATACCAGAATGCCTCCCAACAGTGTCAGAAGCAAGCTCAACCGCAGAAGCCGTCTCTCGAGGACACCATGCAGTCCTTCATGGAGATGACCAAACAGAACATGGAGTCTCAGAGTGCAACCATCAAGCGCCTCGAGACTACAGTTGGGCAACTTACAGGAGCCCTAAATCAGCTGCAGCAAGAACAGCCAACTGGGAAGTTCCTAAACCAGGACAAACAGCCGCGTCAAGCTCATGCCGTGGCGGTAATCAAGGAAACTACCCCAATAACCACGGGGAAATGGAGAAGCAGAACCGTGCAAGCAATCAAGGCAACCCAATGCCCCAGTGAGCCACTGCCACCTGTCACTGTTGCACCAGACCAACCACCAACCAAGCAAGGAGATCCAGGTAGCTTTATCGTTGATTTTAGCTTAGGAGGGGTTGAAAAGGTCTTGGGAATGCTTGATTTGGGCGCGGCAGTCAATTTGATGCCGCTTGATATTTTTGAGAGGTTGGGAAATAAAGAGCTGAAATGCACGAACATTAAGATAGAACTAGCTGACGGCTCCATTAGCAGCCCACGAGGCCTTGTCGAGGATGTTGAGGTAGTCGTGAGGGGGATTAGTGTTTTAGCTGACTTTGTTGTACTTGATGTGGGAAAAGGGATTAGAGGCGAGAATGGGCATCTCGTGCTACTTGGCCGACCCTTTATGGCTACCACCCATACTCGCATCGATGTGGGTACGGGAACTGTAAGTATGGTAGGGGCAGGTAGAGCGGTAACATTCTCAGTTTTTGATAAAAAACCTACTACCCCCACTTCCTTAATTCAAATCTGCTCTTATGTTGAAACATTTGATGCTTTGGATGAGGATTGTATTGTGCAGGAATTCCTTAATAAGTTTCAGGAGGAGGACGAGATTGTGGAGGAATTCCTTGCTACCTTGCAGGATGAAGCTGACATTGAGCAGGAATCTCTGGATAAGCTGCACGAGGAAGGTGATATTGAGCAAGGCTTTCTGTGTGCCTTGCTCCTAGAAGAGAAGCTTGATGAGGTTGGGTCATTCAATCTCGTGGGCTGTGTGGATAGAGGGCCATCCCAGGATACGAGCATGGAGGACTCATTTGGAGGACTCGCAGCTACAATTCAAGAAGATGTGTTTACAAGGGCGCTAAGGCAGCTGGATCTTCAATCGGATTTTGGTTAAGGGGTTCTCTTAGTCGGGCTGGCGACTTAAAAACTAGCGCTGCATGGGAGGCAACCCATGTTTTTCTTGCTTTTTCTTGCTTCATTTTTCTTTCGTTTTGTTTGTGTTGTGTTTTGTTGCTTCTGCTGTTTGGTGCAGGTTGTTGCGTTGGAGACTGCTTGTTCTATGGATGAGAGAGAGGCAGACATCGTGGGACACTACAGACTCACCACTGGATCGGTATTTAGGGAAGTTTCCTCTTTCACCTCTCTTTTTGTTTGCACTGAGGACAGTGCCAGATTTTAAGTGGGGGGGGTGTTTGTTGGTAGTTGTGAATCCTGTGGGTGTCTTTTTGTTGTGTTCTTGGGCTTTCTTGTGTGGGGCAAATGGTCCCCTTTATCTTGATTGTTGTTTGGCTTCAAGTAATAATGCACACTTTGATGATTTGTTCACAAGTAAATTTCATGCTTTGTGTTGGCTTGGTTGCTATCTTTGTCTCTCAGGCTATGCATATTCCTCTCTTGATGTAAGTTGTTTAATGTTTTGGATGCAACATCCTTATGAGCTATTCTTGACGTGATTTGTCCGGTAGATGCTAGAGGGAGTGTTTTCCTTGTGATAGCCTACGATCTTATCCCTTGAGTTTGAATGTTGGTTTGTTGTGAAGTTTTCTATAGCTTTGGGTCTCTGCTCCTCTGACAGTAGTGTTATGAGCATGGAAAACCACGTGAGAACATTTTGGATTACCTCCAAAAGTGTTGATCTCACGAAAGTTGGCCCATCTATTGAGAATGGAATAACATCACCTTTAAAAGAAAGATGTATAAAATTTGATTTGGTTTGATTGTTTATCATCTTCAAGGAAAATGGGATTTGATTATAAAGGCAATCACATTAGGGAATTCACCTCTAGCGGAGAATTGGGTCTGATCGGATTGAATTGTATCATGTGGTTGTTGCTTCTTAAAATCTTAACAATGAACATCTCGTGAGGAATGTGAAAGGCTAAGAGACTTAGATTGGTTGGAGATGTGAATGGTGAGGAAGTTTTCTTGTGAACTATCTTTTGGTGTCGTGACTTTGCTTGAGGACAAGCAAAGGATCAAGTGTGGGGGGGTTGTTTAGCCCTATTTTGTGATGAATCTCTGGGTGTTTACGTGTTATATTGACTTTTATTTTGGTCTCTTTCACTTAAGAGTTGAATGATTTGAGCTTTTGTGCTAATTTTGTTGTCTCAGGATTTTGTGCTCACATTGATTGATATGTGAACAAAATTAAAGTCAGAATTTAGTTGAATGGTCTGATGAAGAATCAAAGTTCGTCTCGATACGAGTTCGTAGGCGAAAACGGATCTAAAATCCGTCTTGAAACGAGGGAGAACGGACCAAAACAAAAACGCCGCGCGCACGGCGCCCGCCTAGCCTCGCCGCTCGCCTACTTTGGAATGTCGAAAGGGGTGGTAGGCGGCCGCCTACTTCTCTAGGCCACCGCCTACGTCTAGGCCACCGCCTACTTCTAGGCGGCCGCCTACTTCTAGGCGGCCGCCTACTTCTAGGCGGCCGCCTACTGCGTGATCTGGCAGTTACGAATTTTTTTAGTTTAAAACCCATCTCTAGGGTTTCACTTTATACACACGAACCCAGCAGCCTCCAAGGGCGATTTCCACATTTTTCCTTGGGTTTTTAGAGTTTCAAATCAATTACTTTCGATTGTGGATTCATTGGATTGCTTTGGATGTCAATTAACACTTCATCGGATTGGTTTTCCTTGGATTGCTATGTTTTGTAAGAACTCCCTTTGATTCTCTTTGTTTATGAATCTTTTGGTTAATTAAGTTTTGTGTTTTATGCTTTGATGAATGTGATGATTGGAGATTATTATTGTTGAGTTTAGATAATCTTGATTATATGAATTCTTTGGTTAATTGAATCCTTGTTTTATACTTTTGATGGATGTAAGGATTAGAGATGATTGTTGTTGAGTTTAGATAATCTACGTGATTCGTAGTTCGTTGCTATTGCTTACGTTTTTCCCTTCTTGTTGGTGAAAGTTTAGAGATTTCTTTTTATGGAGATTAAGATTTTCTTTGCATTCGAATCTTATGCTTGATTTAGTTTCTTGCCTAGGTAGTTATTAATCTTTGATGTTTACAAGTTTATGATCGTTTGGTTTAGTGTTGGAGTTGGAAACTCTTGTTGATTTCGTTAATGTTCAAATACCATGTTCTAGTTAGTTCGTCGTTGAGTTGCTTGCGGAATTCTCTTGGATTGTGTGTGTTTGCTTAACATTCATTTGATTAAATGTTAATATGTTATTTCGCCTAGATAATCGTTGTTTATGGTGTTGAATTGATGATTGCTTTCTAGATTGCTAGTTTAGAACCTTAGCTTTGTTTTCCTTCTTGCGTTCTTATTGGCTTCCTATCTTTTGCCTAGTTAACTTTATATGCTTTATTTTAATTACGCATTAGTTAATCGGAGAGAAAGTGTCAGACCCAATTACCCGATTAGAGTGTTTAGATTTCTTTTAAGTTTCTTGTGAGCAATACGATTAGAGCCCTGCTAAGTCTTCCATGTGAGACGACTTGAGTCACCTTACCACCCTAGGACGACCTCGTATAAATTCGAGTCCATCCGTTAGGTGTTTTTGGATGAGTCAGTTGGTGGTAATTACTGATTCTACTGCTAGAGAACTAAATAGAGTTGTTGTTGCCGCTGTGTGCTGTTGTTTTTTGTTGCGGTGAAGTGGTTTTGACTTTTTGTTTCGGATTACTTTTCACCTAGGAATTGCGGTATTCCATAATGGATCAATGAGATATATTATGTGTTATGACTGCATTGCATGATGGATGTGGGAGTCATGCACATATATAGTTGAGAATTTTGGTGTATTGGGATTGATACAAATCTACGATGGCTGTGAGATGTTAGCTTCATCTTTCCATGTTTTTATAAAAATCTGCCACAGACCAGGATTTTGGTTACACATGTGTATTGTGTTTCCAGCTGAATATATATTTTCTACCTTAAAATAAGTTCAGACTCTTCAAGAGATGGATCGTTGAACATTCACTTTCTCCTCCCTCTCACTTATGATTTGTTTTGGACATTACCTGAGTCACCAACTAGGAAGTATAATTGACCAATGCTTTTTACATGCTTCTCCTCATTGGCCATTCAATATTGATGATTGATGAACATTGCACTCGCAGTCGGAAAGGAAGAACTAGACCTCCCATTTTCACTATACTTGCAGGGAGGGCCGTGGCGGTGGTGGTAACCGTGGACGGCGCCGGGAATGGATGGAGGCAGCAGCGCCGCTATGCAGTCCGTCTGTGTGTGCATGAAAGAGAGAGAGAGAGTAGAAAGAGGGATGAGGTTACACTGGGCCCCACATTTTAATTAACAAAAAAAAGGTTGACTACCGGTAGATAACGCCGTTTGGTCAGAGGGGCCTAATTGCACGATTTTTTTGAGTTTGAGGGTTTAGTTGCACACACAATGAGTAAGAGAGGGGTTAGCTATAGGGGCTATAACTTAAAGGTTCTATCCGCACCTTTTCCCTATATAATATCCAAGAATTTTAATTTTGAACAACTTTTAACTGAATTTTGAATTCAAAAAATTTCATCAAATCAACAATCATCAAGCCAAAACCTTCATAATTCAATAGAATCTGCTAAAATAAATAAATAACACACAATCATATCCAAAGAAAATGCCAAAACAATTGGGAATTTCAATAAAACCTCAATTCAGCTTTAGAGGATTGTGTTTCAAAAGATAGTTGTAATACTAGAAAAGAACTAAACACAACTCAAAAGACATATTTTCCAGCTGAGTCTTCAAAATATGTAGCCTAGCTTTAACTTTCTTTTATAGAAACTGCTTTCTCATTTCCCTTATCAACAATTGCCTTCTCTTTTGCAACACTTGACCTCTTAGCAGGCCTTCCTCTCTTTAGTTTCTCCATAATTGTCCCTTGTGGTTTCGGTTTAGAAGGCCTTCCTCTTTTCTTTTGTAAAACAAAGTCATGTTTAGATAAACGAGGAAAGTATATTAGGTACAATAATATAAGAGTTATCTCTTCCTTCGGCGGTTCCTTCACAGACTCATTTTTGCATGTTCTGGATTTGTGACCAATTTGCTGGCATTTTTGACAAGTCATTTCAACACCAGTTTTCTCAACTTGTTTAAGTTTTTTGGATTATCTCATCAGGGTCCATTCTTCTTTTTTTTAGGTCTCCCATACATCTTCTTCATCATAAGCGGTTGCATTATGTAACCTTTTGCTTGAGGCCACATACTCTTACCTCTCACGGGTTCTAATGCAAAACTGTAGGCCTCTAAATACCTACTCACACTATAATATTATGCACAAAAGCAGCTGGATCTTTTTCAAATACATGATTGCAGAAATGGCATGAACATGAGGGATCCTGTAAGATCACACACACACACTACAACTAAAAGTATTTCTTTCTCCAACAACCACATGCTTATCATCAAATAAATCCACTTCAAACTTCCCCCCCCCCCCCCTCCAGTGCAGGATGTCCAATGCATTTCCTACTATAATACTTAAGTTTTTCTAATTTATTTCTAATAATTGGGTACAATGTATCATTCAAATTACCAACAACATTAGCTTTCTCAACTTGTCTCTCCATAAGAGAGCGCCTGATTTCTTCTTACATATCTATCAGATGCTTCCCTCGAGCATTAACAATGTATCAATTGAATGTCACAGATTCATTGTTATCAATCATGTCATCGTAGGAAAGAAACCGTTTAAAATACACTAAATATGTAGGTCTTCTTTCATCTCTCTCTAATTTAACTCTTCTAAATAATTGTGCCGAAAAATTTTGTTTCTTAAATAATGAGACGGAGTAAATATATCTTTAGGATCATTTTTCGGTGCCAAAATATCAACATGGCTCGTGATATGCCACATGGAATTGTGTGAAATTTCCCTATTATTTAAAAATCACATGAATCCCCTATCATTTAAAAAAATCTAAAAGTTATGTTCTTTATTTGATAAAATGTCGATAATTTGCAATTTTGATTATTATTGTGAAAATTCATGATATTTTTTATAAGATTCAAGGTGATTTGTACTTTAAATTAAACAAAAAAAATTATAATTATATATTTGAAAAGGGGTGTGGCGAGTGGCACTAAGAGCATCCACAGAGGTTGAGTAAGCTCCTTACTCTATAGAGTGGGGGGGCCACTTATGATTAACACTACAAGAAAATGCGGCTCTAACGATCGAAATTTCGGTCGTTAAAACCCAAAAATCGGTCGTTAATATTTTTAACGACCGATTTTTTCGGTCGTTGTTTGCATCGTCGTCCGAGTTTTAACGACCGTTTTTTCGGTCGTTAAATTTAATGACCGATTTTTTATTTTTAACAACCGAAATTTCGGTCTTTAAATTTCGAAAAAAAGAATAAAAAATATAAATAAAAAAATTATTTTTTTTATTTTTTTAAATAACGACCGAAATTTTATTTTTAACGACCGAATTTTCGGTCGTTAAAAATTAATAAAAAAATATATTTTTTTATATATATCTTTGTATCCCACAAGTATTTTTAGTGTATTTCTAATGTATTTTGACATTAATTGCATACCATTTGACGAACTTCCCAGTAGGTCACCCATCTTACTTGTGCTCTAAGTCAAGCACGCTTAACCTTGAAGTTCCTTTCAAGTAGTCACCAATATAGAACACTCGTATTATTGATATATATAGTACCTATTAATTAATTTAAACTCTAATTCAATATAAAATATCATCAATCATTCATCACCTTATAATATGTCGAGATAATAACTAAGATTTGTGGTGCCGGCGAAACATTGACGGTAAATATACGATCGAATTTAAAATAATAAAAAAATAATATTATCGTAATTAAAAAAAGGAAAGAAAATATGAGTATGATAAATAACAATCAAATATACAACAAAATCAATATTAAATCAAATAATCAATATTAATAAAATTAATATTCAAAAAATAATTTTATTAATTTAAAATAATAAAATTATTAATATTTTGAAAATAATGAATCTAATAATTTAGAAAATCTAATAAGTCTAATAATTTATTATAATAAATCTAATAATTTATTATTATTTGCAAATAATATCACATTTTTTATTAATAATCAATATTATCTATTTTTTTATAATAATATTATGAAAATAACAATCATTTTTAAAATATTCTCTATTTGAAAATAATAATTAAATACAAAATTAATAAAAAATAATTAAATATTTATATATATAATCAAAAAAATAAAAATAAAAATAAATAAAAATGAAATTTAAAAAATTTAAAAATTGAAAAAATAATATTAACGACCGATTATTCGGTCGTTAATAAATAAAATAAATAAATAAAAAAATTAAAATAAATAAATAAATAAAAATAATTTTAACGACCGAAAAATTCGGTCTTTAAAAAAAATAATTAAAAAAATATTTTTTTCATTTAAAAAATATTAAAAACTTAAAAAAATTAAAAAAATAATATTAACGACCGAATAATTCGGTCGTTAAAAAAAATAATTTTCTTTAAAAAAATTATTCTTTTTAAAATTATTTTTTTTATAAAAAATTAAAAAATATATTAACGACCGAATTTTCGGTCGTTAAAATTAAAAAAATAAATTTTAGGACGAAAATTCGGTCGTTAAGAAAAATAAAATATTAAAATATTAAAAAAAATAATTAGCGACCGAATTTTCGGTCGTTAAAAAATAAAAAATAAAATCAGTCGTTAAACGATCGTAAATCGGTCGTTAAGGCCGCAAAATTAATGACCGTTAATTTCGGTCGTTAATCGCGTGTTTTCTTGTAGTGTAAGTAGCTTACAGTGGGATGACTCATTCTCTTACTCATTCTTTTTAGTTTTGATTTTTGTATTTTTCATTTAATTTAAATTGCACCAATTTAAATAACAAAATTTACTTCAAATTAAAATTGCATTAATTTTAAAAACCTACAAATTACACGCACTCAAGCAAAATAAGAATGAGTAAAAAATGAATTTAACTTTTTAAAAACAAATAAGGAAAAAAAAGGTGAAAATAAATAAGCAAAACAAATAAGGTGTAAATAAAAATAAGAAAGACAATTAAGCAAAACAAATAAGAAAAAAAAGTGGAAATAAATAAGCAAAACGAATTTGAAACAAACGGATTTAACTTTATATATATATATATATATATATATATATATATATATATATATATATTAGGTGTGAATTGCATGAGCTCAAGCAAAACAAGAATGAGTAAAAAAACGAATTTAACTTTTTAAAAACAAATAAGGAATGAAAAAGGTGAAAACAAATAAGCAAAACAAATAAGAAAAAAAAACGTGGAAATAAATAAGCAAAACGAATTTGAAACAAACGGATTTAACTTTTTTTTTTATAATAGGCTTGAATTGCACGCGCTCAAGCAAAACATGAATGAGTAAGACTCGAAAATTCAAGTCATACTCGAGTAAGCAACACCCTGTTGGAAATATAGTTTTGACCATAATCTGAAATTAATTATTTAATTAAATATTTATTATTTAATTGAAATAATTATTGGATGTTAATCTACGTCTCGAGTAGATGAACATAATATACTTGTCTCAAAACCGATTTCCGGTGAGTGAGATATTGTATGTCGAAGTTTGGATGTTGAGTAGGGGAATAACGCTTGGAAGTGTTATCCCACATTGAACGCCGCCGCCGCCGCCGCCGCCGCCGGACGGGCGGGTCGGGTACGGGCCGAGGTCAAAGACTTGGTACTTTGGGTGGTGCATAAGTCCAAACTATATAGTTTTGGATAAAGTGTTTTGGTCGTGTCTTCTCTTCTTGGTTGGCCCAGCTAAGTTTATTTCTAGCCCAACCACCGAAGCCCATTAGGTCAGCCCAAGTCTGCTGAGAGGCATCAGTTTCGCCCAGCCTGTAGCAGTTTCGAAACTGCACATTATTTGAATTGATGCAAAGTCAATTTGTAACTTACAATTCAAATGGATTTGAATTGTTTAACATCCATAACAGCTCCTGCTGTTTAATGTGTTTTAATCTTCCACATGTATGAGAGTTGCCTATAAATAGGCGTCTAGAGCATGGCATTTTTTATACAAGAAAATTTTGCACATTTCACTCTCATTCTTCGCATAAATGCTCAGTTCTTGATCCCATTCCGTTCGCCGGAGCTTGTCGGATTGTGGTGCTACATCCAACGAGACGTCGCCGTTTTACCTTTGGGGAAGATTCGCCAACACCGAGAGCACTACCGGGGCTATAATCTTCTTGCGGGAAGAGTTTCATCTCGACTCGGCATTTTTCTTCCTCGTCTGTTTATTCTCTTCCCAGAACCAGCTCGGCAGAGCAGAGCTGACTTCCAGAGCAGAGCTGACGTCCAGAGTAGAGCCGACTTCCAGAGTAGAGCCGACTTACGGAGCAGAGCTGACTTCCAGAGCAGAGCTGACGTCCAGAGCCAGAGCCGACTTCCAGAGCAGAGCCGACTTACAGAGCAGAGCTGACTTCCAGAGCAGAGCTGACGTCCAGAGCCAGAGCCGACTTCCAGAGCAGAGCCGACTTACAGAGCAGAGCTGACTTCCAGAGCAGAGCTGACGTCCAGAGCCAGAGCTGACCTCCAGAGCCAGAGCTGACTTTTCCAGAGCCAGAGCTGTTCCAGAGCCAGAGCTGACTTTCCAGAGTCAGAGATGTTCCAGAGCCAGAGCTGACTTTTCCAGAGCCAGAGCTGTTGCAGATCCAGAGTAGACTTGCAATTCCAGAGCAGACCAGATCGACAGAGTCAGAGCAGCGAGTCCGTTTACTTACAATCGCAAGAAGATTATCCGCTGCTGCCGCTCGCTCGAGTTTCACCTTTAATTTGACTTAAAACTTTCGAAACCTAATCCTTTGCTTGGAAATGGCGTCCACTGTTCCTGCTGCCGGTTCCGCCACGAACGGTTCCACCGCCTCCGCCACCATTGGCTCAATCGCCTCGGCCACCATTGGCTCCACCACCTCTGCAACCATCGGTTCCACCACTTCCACCTTCAATGGTTCCTCCTTTGGCTCAACGGGTGGTTCCACTTCCACTATGGCCCCGTTGCAAATATCGAGGACGTTGGGTCTTGCCGAGAAACCCTTAATTTTCTCAGGCAAGAACTTCAAATATTGGCAAGAAAAGATGCTATTTTACCTCACAACCGTGGGGTTTGTCGGGTTCTTGACGGAGGATAGGCCTCCAACCCCGAGTGAAGGGGAGACGAGCTTCGAAGTTCGTGCTGGGTATGCGAATTGGTGTCAAGGCCACTACTTGTGCCGCAACACCGTTCTCATGTCCTTGGACGAGCGGCTCTACAACGTCTTCAAAGTTCATAAGACCTCGAAAGAGGTGTGGGAGGTACTTGATCTCAAATATCAAGTGGATAAGACGAACACTACAAAGTATGTCGTCGCCAAGTGGTTGGACTACAAGATGGTCGACTACCGTCCCGTGATGGACCAAGTAGAAGAATTCCAAACTCTTTCACACGAAGTTCAAGCCGAAGGAATGCCCTTGGCGGATGCGCTACTTGTAGCGATCATCATTGAGAAGTTGCCTCCTAGTTGGAGGAGTTTTCAAAACCTTTTGAAGCATGAGCGCTCGAAGATGTCCGTGGCAACCTTGGTGTCAAAGCTTCAAATGGAGGATCACGTGAGGAGTCGTGATCAAAAGGGCAAAGCGCCGATGGATGCTAAGGCAAATCTCACCGAGCGAGGTGGCCCTTCCAACAAGCGCGGTCGCCCTAACCCCAACAACAAGGGCAAAGGGAAGCAAGGTGGTGGCCAACCATCAAAGTTTGATGGTGTGTGTTTCAATTGTGACAAGCATGGTCAAATGGCTAAGGATTGCCGCAAGCCAAAGCGGAAGAAGGCGAAGAACAACATCGAGAAGGACTTCGACGATTGGGACCAAGACGACTTTGCGGCGATGATTTCCGAGGTGAATCACGTTGATAGCCCAAATGCTTGGTTCGTAGACACCGGCGCTACCGTCCACGTTTGCATCAATCGTGAGTTGTTCCACAACTACAAAGAAGTGGAAAACAAGACGATCATGGAGGCTAGCGAGCAGACTTCTCAAGTCCTTTGCATGGGAGATGTGGTTCTTCAACTCACTTCAGGCGTGGAGATCACCTTGAAGGACGTGCTACATGTTCCCACCGTCCGAAAGAATTTGATTTCGGGCATTAAGCTCACTAAGAAAGATTTTGAATTGTTTTTCAAATCCGACTATGTTGTAATTCGCAAGTAGGGAAAGTTCCTTAGGAAAGGCTATGCCTTTGAAGGGCTTTTCAAACTTGGCGTGAGAGCTTGTAAGTCTGCCAAGGCAACTATCAATAAGAAAGAATCTACTTCTTCTGCTTACTTGATTGAGTGTTCCGATTTATGGCATTGTAGACTTGGACATGTTAATCTAAATGCTATAAAAAGATTAGTAAAAATGAGTTTACTAAAAGTTGATGAATTTAACTCACAAGAGAAATGTGAAGTTTGTGTTGAAGCCAAAATGGCTAAGTTACCGTTTAAATCGGTTGAAAGAAGCACTAAACCATTAGAGCTAATTCACACCGATGTTTGTGACTTAAAGTTTGTGCAAACTAGAGGTGGTAAGAAGTACTTTATCACTTTTATCGACGATTGCACAAGGTATTGTTACCTTATTGAAAAGTAAAGATGAGGCTATTGAAGCTTTTAAAAACTTCAAAAACGAAGCCGAGAATCAACTTAGATGTCAAATTAAGATGGTTCGAAGTGATAGAGGTGGAGAGTATGTAGCTCCGTTTGCTGATTTATGCAACGAAAGTGGTATAATTCATCAAACGACGGCTCCTTATTCACCACAATCTAACGGCGTTGCTGAATGCAAGAATCGAACTCTTAAGGAGATGATGAATGCCTTGTTGATTGGTTCAGAGTTACCCCAGAATATGTGGGGGGAAGCTGTCTTAACGGCCAACTATATTTTGAACAAGATTCCACTCAAAGGGAAAGATGTAACTTCCTATGAGCTATGGAAAGGAAGAAAACCTTCGTATAAATACCTCAAAGTGTGGGGGTGTTTAGCTAAGGTAAAAGAAGATTCCACTCAAAGGGAAAGATTCATGCTGTTTAATGTGTTTTAATCCTCCACATGTATGATAGTTGCCTATAAATAGGCGTCTAGAGCATGGCATTTTTTATACAAGAAAATTCTGCACATTTCACTCTCATTCTTCGCATAAACGCTCAGTTCTTGATCCCATTCCGTTCGCCGGAGCTCGTCGAATTGTGGTGCTACATCCAACGAGACGTCACCGTTTTACCTTTGGGGAAGATTCGCCAACACCGAGAGCACTACCGGGGCGATAATCTTCTTGCGGAAGAGTTTCATCTCGACTCGGCGTTTTCCTTTCTCGTCTGTTTATTCTCTTCCCAGAACCAGCTCGGCAGAGCAGAGCTGACTTCCAGAGCAGAGCTGACGTCCAGAGCAGAGCCGACTTACAGAGCAGAGTTGACTTCCAGAGCAGAGCTGACACCCAGAGCCAGAGCCGACTTCCAGAGGCAGAGCTGACTTCCAGAGCCAGAGCTGACTTTCTAGAGTCAGAGCTGTTCCAGAGCCAGAGCTGACTTTTCCAGAGCCAGAGCTGTTGCAGATCCAGAGCAGACTTGCAATTTCAGAGCAGACCAGATCGACAGAGCCAGAGCAACGAGTCCGTTTACTTACACACCCTGCAGTGGCTTACTCGATATTTGGCCTACTTGAGTAAGGGAAAACGAGTAAGTCATTGCGGATGCTCTAAGGTACCCATATCCATTAAACGAGTAGACACCCTGTTCATTATGGTTCGTGTTTGTGAGAACTCATCGGATCCATTACTCTTTTTAAAATACCAAAGCATTTCGTATACACCTATTGGCTATTGCAGTGGGCAAATTGAACTTCAGTCATCTCGTCTATTGCAGTGTGTAAATTGAACTTGAGTTACTTAGTTTGATAAACTTCTCAACCGTTCAATAATATATTGATGATTTATTTTTAGGGCAATTCGAGTACCTAATTCAGTTCTACAGTGCATTTTGAGTTCATATCATCGATGTTTCGGGGTTCGACCTGTCGAATCTATTTGAGATCGGGGTCTCTCTTCACATAGTAGTGCGTGGCGGCAGCAGTGGTGGAGAAATTGGAGTCGTTGGCGAAGAAGGTGAATTTCAGGTTGGCATTGAATAAAGACTACAAGGCTTGGCGGACGGAAGAAAAGGGCTGTTGCTGGTGATGGCAGAGGTGTTCAAGGTGGCGCCGGACGTAGCAGTAGTGGAGCTCTTAAAGTCCGCCGAATACACCTTCGGGTACCGAAAGTTCTTCAAGGAGGATGTGACGACATAGTTTGGACTTGGCAATGAGATTGAGAATTAGACACATTAAAACTTAGAAATTGCAAAACAATTTAGATTAACGTGGAAAGAAGGGAGAAATTTGGGTTTCAAGGATTTATTTCATCATTCAATAGAATGTAGGTGAAAATTGTGGAGCTTTTCATGGTTTATTTTTGCTGAAAAATAAAATGTACTCCCTCCATCTCATTATTGTTGCCCTATTTCTTTTGGGCACGAATATTTAAGAGAATAAAATTGTAGTGTAAAAATATATAAAAGTGTGTGAGACATATTGATTATAGTGTAAAATCATTACAAAAAATAGAAACATGCCAATATTAACGGGACACTCAAAAAAAAAAAAAAAAAAAACAGACCAACAATAATGAGACAGAGGGAGTAATTTTTATGTTTCTTGAACATGAAGCACGCGATATGATTTTAAATTGAGATGGCATAGCAGAAGTTCATAAATTGAGATGACACAACAAAATTTCAAAAGTAAAGATGATTGAGAAGTTCTGAAAACAAAGTATCAGAGAATAAAAATTACATTATTTGGGAGTTATAAGCTATATGTATTTAATTTGGGGGCTATGAAATATAGGGTCAAACAGTAAATTTATAATTTAATGAATAAAACGGGGGCTATGAATAGATTTACTCTTAATTTTATCTGTATTTTAATCATGTACTATAAATTATCGTTGCACACTTGCACTCCACAAAGCCCGTCACTAGATTTTGAGGATATTTGGCAGAGCTTATAAGTTTCTTGAAACAATTGATAAGTTTTTTAGATACTCACTCCGTCCCGAAAAATTTGAGCAATATTCATTTTCGGGTTGTCCGCAAACCTTGAGCACTTTTTTTATATGGCAAAAGTATTTCCCTTTATGTGTGCGTGTGTTGGACAAGCGATAAAGGGTTAAGACCCATGCCAAAGGTCTTGGATTCGAGTCCCCTGTGGTGCGGCCTTTAATTTCTTTATTTAATATTGTAATTTATATAAAAAAATCATTTTATTCACCTTTTCATTTTTTTCACCTACCACACTTAACACACAAAATACTAACTCCTTAAAACCTGTGCCAAAAAAAATTGCTCAAGTTTTGTGAGATGGAGGGAGTGCAAAATAAGCTCCTTTATAAACTGTGAAAATAAGTTTCAGCTCCAATATCTTACAAGCTCTACAAAAATAAGCTAATCAACCCTAATTTAATTTTTCGTAATTTTATAAACAACAATCAATTTACAAAAATAATCTTATTATGGTTTGTTATTCCAACACCAATTTTCTCTCTCTATAAACTCAATTCTCCAAATTCTCCAAACACTCTGACAACTTATAAGCTTTTGAGACAATATTTTACAAGCTCAAGAAACATCATAAAACCGCTAAGAATTATAACGTCTCCCAAATAAGCTTAGAAACACCCTTTTAATCTGCAGTGCCAAACAAGACATTCTAACAAAAGCATCATCCTTTTAATCTGTAGTTGCTAAAACTAAAAAAAGACATGATATGGTAAATGATGGACAAGATGTAAGTTAAAATCCTACTTCTTAGTAGATGTCTCAATTCTGAACTACGATCTTCAAAACTCTGTTTGAAGTTGGTTTTCCCACAATCATTTCATTTGTCCGAGTCTCATGTAAATGACTAAACTTTCATACTGCTAGAAATTTTTGTAGTCAATCTGCAGGAGAGTTATGGTAAGCCACAAACATCGTACTTAATATAAAGAAACGTCGAACTAGTACTTGTAATCGGCTATATCATTACCATACATATATTGGAAAAAACTTTACAGTGGATCCACCCCAAGTAAATCCATTTAGAATTTCATTAATTCTCAATTAGTATATATTAATCTTCAATTAAGATTTAATGTCCAAGCATATGGATGCACTGGAGCATGCCTCCTCACAAAATAATGATATTTACCAAAAGTCTTAGATGTGTTTACTTCTCATTATTGATATCGAGTATTTTCATACCCGTTATCTACCATTTTAGTGGGATATGAATCAAGCAAAATTAACTAAAATGATAGAAATAATTGAGCGTCTATATTCCAAAATTCCAATCCATCTTGATAAACAGATTAGCCTATACAATTTTCTTCTATCTAAACTAATCCTTAAAAATAAAATACCCTAATGTGCTAAACTCTTTGCTACATTTTCCCATTTTGGCTAAACTAGGGAAATTAAAATCCAATTTAATCATGTACAAGAAACACCAAAACTCAAGCACTTGCAAATATTCTTTTTTATTGAACTTTATGTCAAGTTCAATCATGTTGTAGTGCTGGAATTTGAATCTCCATTGGTTAGGTTTGTAAATGTAATTAATAAGTTCGAATTTCCGACCATCACAGACAATAAAAGTTGCAGTTCAATGCATCACTGATGCCAGAGGGAGAGAAACAAAAGAGCGAAATCCATTTATAAAGAAAAATTAAACATAAAACAATGGTAGATATTGGCAAAGTATCTGAATTTTAAAGAAGTAAATACACGAAACCCTAACTAAACATGTCCAAAATCCATGAGAAATTGCCCAAACGAAAGAATTTAGAATATTACATTTTTCTTTTTCCGGGTAAAATCCAATTAAAATCGAAGTTCTTGACTACATCTTACCTTGTGTGTTGATTTCCGCAATAAAACATCAGATCGCATCAGATCTATAATCAGACGCGAGTTGCGACAACAGGCGCGGCCGCTGCCGCCGCGGACGAGGCGGCGCCGCCTAGAAACGATAGAAATCCGGTATTGACCTGCTCTTGATCATCCAAGAACAAATCCTCCGGCATCCGGAACGCCCCGTGCGTGCAGACCACGGCGAGGCCGAGGAGCAAGGCGGATATGAGCAGCGATCCGACGCTGGTGAGGAACACCACAACTATGGTGGACACCACCAGAACCCCCAGAGTCTCCCGATCGGAAAACGTGCGGCCGCCGAGCACCAGAGGCTGATCCGCCGGGCGGAAGAGGTAGAGGAATACCCAGGCGGCGAGGAGGGCGAGCAGGACGAGGAGGGAGCCGGGATGAGAGAGGAGAGAGAGGGCGAGGGAGAGGGCCACGAGGGAGACGTAGTTGACGCGGAAATAGGAGAAATTTTTGCGGATGCGAGAGGCGGCATCGGTGAGGGAGTCGGGACGGGAGAAAGAGGAGCGGTCGACAAGCTCCAGCCAGGGGCGGCGCTGGGCGAGGCCGTTGCGTATGTTGGCGTTGAGGCGGGATATGAAGGCGCGGAAGGCGGGGGTGGCGATCGGCGGCTGAGACTCCGATTGAGGGTTGGAGATCGGGAGCGTCGGCGGAGAGGCCATTGCTGGTAGAGAGGGAAGATTTGTGATGGCAGATTTCGATTCTCACGCGTCGGTGAGATTTGGATTTGTATTTACTCTCAAAGTCACACGAGTCTTTCACAACTACAGATGTTGGTTTCCAAGTTTCCACACAGGTTTAGTACTTGGAAAATCTGTCAACCCTCTAGTCATTTCGTTTACGCGTTCTATGAACTGTATTTGATTCAGATTTTATAACATTTTTTTGCATTTCAAATATTTATAAGTATTCAATTTAGATTTTAAGAAGTAGGAGTATTTAAAAATTTATTGATATTCAATTACTCCCTTCGTCCACAAAATAAGCATTCAATTGAAGATAACACATATTTTAAGAAATTGATTCATTCAGGATTTTAATAGATTTCTGCAGACTTTTAAAATTTGGGTGTATTCGTTCAAGACTTTTAAAAATATATGAAAATGTAGAGGTATTCGTTCAAGACTTTTAAGATTATATAAAAATTCAGAGGTATTCGTTTCAAACTTTTAAAAATCTAAGAAAATCTAGAAGTATTTAAAAATCTATGGATTTCAAAATTG